>NW_027442028.1:0-283530 GCF_048569485.1 Anomaloglossus baeobatrachus | reverse complement strand
GCCGATTATACAATCAGCTGATGCATCAGTAGAAAAAAAAAAAAAAAAATAATAATACTCACTTATGTGCTGATTACCGGCAGCTCCTGCAGCGGAGTCTGATCCTGTCCCATCACTGCAGGAGCTGCCGGTAATCAGCTGATGAAGTCCCCTGACGGCAGGATCAGCTGATAGCCGGCCGGGCGCGAAAAAGCCGGCGAGACTACGATCAGCTGATGCGTCAGGTGACTACATCAGGTGATCCACCGCCAGGTCCTGCAAGCTTCGTACGTGCCCCGGGGAGACTGCACACAGCCGAAGCGGCGGGACCGAGACAGGGGCTGGAAGCAGGCATGGCACCGGGACCCTGCAGACAGGTGAGTATGACATACATACACACTCACACACACACTGTATATATACGCACACACACTGTATATACGCACACACATACACATACACTGTATATACACACACACTGTATATACGCACGCACACTGTATATACGCACGCACACTGTATATACGCGCACACACACTTTCTTCCCCTGGCTGTGTAGAGCTGCTGCTGTCTCTGTGTGATTTCTCTGAGTGCACATCCACTGGGAAGAGGCAGGGAGGAGGGTTTGGGTGGGAGCAGAGTGGGTGTATTAGACACAATGGGTGTGTTAGATAAGCTAGACACCGCCCTAGAGCCACAAAGAATTCTGGGACTTGTAGGAACTGAACACAGGAAGTCAGAGGAGAGATTAACCCATCAGAGCTGGAGCCAGCAATGAGCATGTGCTGCTGGTGCACAATAAAAGGTAAATTTTGCTGAAAAACATAATAGATGTGTTGAGGGGCACATATTAGCAAGATTTATCAGAAAAAAAAAATCAGTTTTGGTAACTGGACAACTTCTTTAACCCCTTCAGCCCCAAGCCTATTTTGACCCTAAAGACCAGGCCATTTTTTGCAATTCTGACCAGTGTCACTTTATGAGGTTATAACTCTGGAACGCTTCAGCGGATCCCGGTGATTCTGAGATTGTTTTTTCGTGACATATTGGGCTTCATGTTAGTGGTAAATTTAGGCCGATATTTTTTGCATTTCTTTGTGAAAAAAACGGAAATTTCGCGAAAATTGTGAAAATTTTGTAATTTTCAAACTTTGAATTTTTATGCTCTAAAACCAACGAGACATATGACACAAAATAATTAATAAATAACATTTCCCACATGTCTATTTTACATCAGAACAATTTTGGGAAAAAAAAAAAAATTTAGGGAAGTTATAGGGGTTTAAAGTTTATGAACAATTTCTAATTTTTACAACAAAATTTACAAAGCCACTTTTTTTAGGGACCACATCACATTTGAAGCAATTTTGAAAGCTCTACATGACACAGAACACCCAAAAGTGACACCATTCCAAAAACGGCACCCCTCAGGCTACTCAAAACCACATTCAAGAAGGTTATTAACCCTTCAGGTGCTTCACAGTAACTAAAGCAATGTGGAAGGAAAAAAATGAACATTTTACTTTTTGCAACAAAAATGTTAATTTAGCCTCAAATATTGCATATTCACAAGGGTAGCAGGATTAAATGAACCCCCAAAATTTGTTGGGCAATTTCTACTGAACACGCAGATACCTCATATGTGGCTAAAAACCACTGTTTGGGCGCACGGCAGGACTCGGAAGGGAAGGAGCGCCATTTGACTTTTTTGAACAGAAAATTAGCTGGAATCGTTAGCCGCACCATGTTGCGTTTGGAGAGCCCCTGAGGTGCCGAAACAGTGGAGCTCCCCCACATGTGACCCCATTTTGGAAACTAGACCCCTCATGGAATTTATCTAGATGTTTATTGAGCACTTTGAGCCTCTGGGGGCTTCACAAAAGTTAATAGAGTTGAGCCGTGAAAAAAAAAATTTTTTTTACCACAAAATTGTTACTTCAACCAGGTAGCTTTTTTTTTCACAAGGGTATCAGGAAAAATTGCACCATAAAATATATTGTGCAATTTCTCCTGAGTACGCAGATACCTCATATGTGGTGGAAATAAAATGTTTGCGCGCACAGCAGGGCTCGGAAGGAAGAGCGTCATTTGACGTTTCAAACGCAAAATTGTCTGGGATAATTAGCGTATTCCATGCTGTTTGGGAGACCCCCTGAGGTGCCGAAACAGTGGAGCTCCCCCACATGTGACCCCATTTTGGAAACTAGACCCCCATGGCATAGAAAAAAAAAACAGCGGAAGATGGGGGGGGGGCGGCAGATGGGGCGGCAGCAGATGGGGGGGCAGCGGCATATAAAGGGAGCATCTGTGATTGTGAGACGGCGGCTGGGATAGCGTGGGGGCGGATGGGAGAGGGCGCAGTGGATGCAGGAGCGGCAGAGGATGGGGGGAGGGAGCGGGTGGGGGGGATGGGTGGGAAGGGGAGTGGGAGGTGAGATTGGGGATAGTTACCCTACAGGATGGATCTAGGCAGCTGGATCACAGGAGATGAAGGAGGCAGCAGATCGGGGAGGGAGCGCAGCGCAGATCACGGAGGAGACAGGTGAGCAGAGCACAGATCACGGGGGGTGAGAGGTGAGGGAGAGCGGACAGCAGATCACGGGGGGTGACAGGTGAGGGAGCACAGATCACGGGGTGACAGGTGAGGGAGCACAGATCACGGGGGTGAGAGGTGGAGGGAGAGTGGACAGCAGATCACGGGGGTGACAGGGGAGGGAGCACAGATCACGGGGGTGACAGGGGAGGGAGCACAGATCACGGGGGTGACAGGGGAGGGGAGCACAGATCACGGCGGTGACAGGGGAGGGAGCGCACATCACGGCGGTGACAGGGGAGGGAGCGCACATCACGGCAGTGACAGGGGAGGGAGCGCAGATCACGGCGGTGACAGGGGAGGGAGCGCACATCACGGCGGTGACAGGGGAGGGAGCGCACATCACGGCGGTGACAGGGGAGGGAGCGCACATCACGGCGGTGACAGGGGAGGGAGCGCACATCACGGCGGTGACAGGGGAGGGAGCGCACATCACGGCGGTGACAGGGGAGGGAGCGCACATCACGGCGGTGACAGGGGAGGGAGCGCACATCACGGCGGTGACAGGGGAGGGAGCGCACATCACGGCGGTGACAGGGGAGGGAGCGCACATCACGGCGGTGACAGGGGAGGGAGCGCACATCACGGCGGTGACAGGGGAGGGGGCGGGTAGCTGACCACGGGGGTGAGAGGTGGGGGGAGCGTGCAGCACATCACGTAGGGGAGGGGGTGAGCAGCACATCACGGAGGGGAGGGGGCGAGCAGCACATCACGGAGGGGAGGGGGCGAGCAGCACATCACGGAGGGGAGGGGGCGAGCAGCACATCACGGAGGGGAGGGGCCGAGCAGCACATCACGGAGGGGAGGGGGCGGGCACCGATCACGAGGGGGAGGGGCCGGGCAGCAGATCGGAGGGAGCGGTGGCACTATGACAGATGGAGGAGGACAGGGTGCACGATCCCTGTCCTCCTCCATCTGTCATAGTGCCACCGCTCCCTCCGATCTGCTGCACGGAGGTGAGGGGCCGGGCAGCAGATTGGGGGGAGCGGTGGCACTGTGGCAGATGGAGGGCGGCGGCGGCAGCGGATCGGGAGGTGTGGGGGTGAGGGTGCGGGCAGGAGATCGGGGAGACAGGTGGCAGATCGCAGAGGGCAGCGGCGGCGGATCGGGACGCTTTTCGTACAGTGCAATGGCAGCGCGGCAACTTCCGGGTCCCATGCTCCGGTCTCATAACAGCATGGGACCGGAGCTTTTCGCCCTGCCATTGCACTGTGTACACTCACTGTGCTCAGTGTGCTGGCGTGCTGATGGGGGCGGTCACCGGCAACAGGTCCACTGTGATTGGAGAAATCGGTCACAAGGCCGATCTCTCCAATCAGAGCATTGGAGCTGGGGGAGGGTGATCCAGTGAGGTCACCCAGCTCCAGCCAATGGCCAGTGCTACAGCTGCACTGGCCAGGGCTGGATTTCAATGTTTCAGTCATTTTAAATGGCTGGAACATTACAGTGGCTGTGATTGGTTGAGCGGCGTTCGTCAGCCAATCACAGCCTCCGTAGGTCCGGGGAGGAGGCACCACCCCTCCTAAGGTCAGGAACAGGTCCCCTCCTCCCCGAATCTGCGGTTTTTGTTAATATATTGCAGTCACCGGAGGCTCCGGTGCCGCGATTCCGCCATGACGGAAAGATCCGTCCTTGGTCGTTAAGGCCCAGGGCACAAGGACGGATCTTTCCGTCCATGGTCGTGAAGGGGTTAAGGGAATGAAAGGAATCAATAGCTTCCTGAGTGAGGTCAAAGGGGTCAGATGACAGACAATCATAGAGGGGCATCATTTGCGAGGCAGACCTTATCCAAGGCCTGCAGTATGACACTAAGCCCAAAAAGGTGCGCAGTTGCCGGTGGGACCTGGGTAGGGAGAGATTTTGGACTGCTTGTTTTCTCTCAGTCAGGTGTCTTGTACCTTCAGAGATACAGTGACCCAAAAATGTTACCTTTTGCTTACAGTACTGTAATTATTCACGTCAAACTTTGCAACCATTCTCTGCCAGAAAACACAGCAAAGAAATTGTGGCTTCCTTGCAGGACGTCTGGTCTGGACAGCAGAGCAAAAGGTCATCCACGTACTGCATACCTCCCAACCGTCCCGGATACAGTGGGACTCTCACGCTTTTGAGCCTTTGATCCCGAGTCCCGCCCGTGGGCCTGAGTATCCCGTGGCTCCACCCACCAACTGTAGCTCCGCCTCGCTGTTTCTCCCTTCTATTCATTACAGAGTCGAGCGCGCACCTTGAAACTCCTGTGACTGCTGCTGAGGTATGAATCACCCCCTGCAGCAGAGCCGACATCCCCAGCCCTGGAGCGGATCCCCTGCACCAGAGCCGACCCCCCCCCTCCCCCAGAGCGGACATCCCCAGAACTGGAGCGGATCCCCTGCACCAGAGCCGACCCCCCCTTCCCCAGAGCGGACATCCCCAGCCCCGGAGCGGATCCCCTGCACCAGAGCCGACCCCCCCCCTCCCCCAGAGCGGACATCCTCAGCCCTGGAGCAGATCCCCTGCACCAGAGCCGACCCCCCCCCTTCCCCAGAGCGGACATCCCCAGCCCCGGAGCGGATCCCCTGCACCAGAGCCGACCCCCCCCCTCCCCCAGAGCGGACATCCCCAGCCCTGGAGCAGATCCCCTGCACCAGAGCCGACCCCCCATCCCCCAGAGCGGACATCCCCAGCCCCGGAGTGGATCCCCTGCACCAGAGCCGACCCCCCCCCTCCCCCAGAGCAGACATCCCCAGCCCTGGAGCAGATCCCCTGCACCAGAGCCGACCCCCCCCCCCCCCCTCCCCCAGAGCGGACATCCCCAGCCCCGGAGCCTGCGCTTTTCTGCAGCTGTTCTCTGTGACTCCCAGTGTGTGGCTTCTCACTGCTGCAGACACGCGGGGAATCAGGAAGCTGAGGAGAAAGTGCAACCAACACTTCTCTCTCCTGCAGATAGCACTGACAATAGCAATAACCTATGCAGAGTGACATCTGCAGACTTCTATTAGCTTACCGTTCAGTGGTCTCCTGCCTGTGGAGCTGCTGGGTCCTAGCTACCCAACAGCTTCAGCTCTGCTTTATCCTGGCTCCCCTACCAGTTAAAGGGAACCTGTCAGCAGAAATTTCGCAATAAAACTAAAAGATTCCCCTCTGCAGCTCCTGGGCTGCTTCTAGAAAAGTTCCTGTTGCTATTGTGCCCCCTTTGAAACCTAAAAAAGTACTTTATAAAGCCTTACCTTTTTGTATGCAAATGTTTTTTTATGGTCACGGGGGCGGGCTGTCTGGCGT
The DNA here is from genome assembly GCF_048569485.1 of Anomaloglossus baeobatrachus. Lineage (NCBI taxonomy): Eukaryota > Metazoa > Chordata > Amphibia > Anura > Aromobatidae > Anomaloglossus > Anomaloglossus baeobatrachus. The sequence continues at coordinate 277,700 of NW_027442028.1, read as the reverse complement.
CCGTTATTCCCCCTCCTGCCACTTTACGCAGTCCCCCATTGCTCATTTCCATACATGAGGACGCCTTCCTCATGTAACTGTCCTCCCGAAGTTTTGCGCATGCCCAGTGGCACTCTCGCGGGACTGAGCACTGTGCAAAGTGTGAACGCTTTTGAGGTGATTGCGCAGGCGCGAGATTATGGGCGGCGCAGTGATTGTCATCAGCAGCGTCATCCAAGTACCCGCCCATAATCTCATAGTTACATAGTTACTAAGGTTGAAAAAAGACCTAGGTCCATCTAGTTCAACCTTCCTCCACCAGTTCTACATTTGGTCACTAAGTCATTTATAACCAACAATGTTGTGTGCACTGAGGAAATCATCCAGCCCTTTTTTGAAAGCTGTTAAAGTATCTGCCATTACTACCTCTTGTGGTCGGCATTCCACAGTCTGACTGCTCTAACTGCCCGCACTTTTCCCTCTGACTCCACTGTTATGCCCAAGCACTGGCCATATGAACCATGTTACCTATTACCGTGGGCACGAGATTATGGGCGGGTACTTGGATGACTTTGCTGATGACAATCACAGCGCCGCCCATAATCTCGTGCCCACGGTAATAGGTAACATGGTTCATATGGCCAGTGCTTGCGCATAACGGTGGAGGCAGAGTGAGAAGCGCGGGCACGAGATTATGGGCGGGTACTTGGATGACTTTGCTGATGACAATCACAGCGCCGCCCATAATCTCGCACCTGCAATAATAGGTAACGTGGTTCATATGGCCAGTGCTTGCGCATAACGGTGGAGGCAGAGTGAGAAGCGCGGGCACGAGATTATGGGCGGGTACTTGGATGACGCTGCTGATGACAATCACTGCGCCGCCCATAATCTCGCGCCTGCGCAATCACCTCAAAAGCGTTCACACTTTGAACAGTGCTCAGTCCCGCGGGAGTGGCACTGGGCATGCACAAAACTTCGGGAGGACAGTTACATGAGGAAGGCGTCCTCATGTATGGAAATGAGCAATGGGGGACGGCGTACAGGGGCAGGAGGGGAAATAACGGACGCCAGGCAGCCCGCCCCTGTGACCATAAAAACAGATATGCATACAAAAAGGTAAGACTTCATAAAGTATTTTTTTAGGTCTCAAAGGGGGCACAATAGCAACAGGAACCTTTCCCCCTCTGCAGCTCCTGGGCTGCATTCTGGAATCTTTTATTTTTTTTGCTAAATTTCTGCTGACAGGTTCCCTTTAAAGTGAACCTGTCAGGTGCAATATGCACTCAGAGCCAAGAGCAGTCCTGGGTGCATATTGCTAATCCCTGCCTAACTGTCCCTGTATACACTAGCATAGATAAAGGCATCTATAGAAAAAGTATTTTTAAAGAGCTTATATCTTATGCTAATTAGCGCGGGGACTAGTCCCAAGGGCGTTACTTCACTTGGCTAGTCAGCTCACATAACGTGTTAGTACTCACACAGGGGCGTAATAACATGCTAACATGCTAACATGCTATGCGAGCTGACTAGGCAAGTGAAGTAACGCCCTTGTGACTAGTCCCCCACTCATTAGCATAAGATATAAGATCTTTAAAAATATTTGTTCTAATGATCTCTTTATCTATGCTAGTGTATACAATGACAGTTAAGCTGGGTTTACACACTGAGACTTTCTAGCGATCCAACCTGCGGTCTCAACCTAGCCGGGATCGCTACAAAGTCTCTGGTGAGCTGTCAAACAGGCAGACCTGGCCAACGACCTAACAGCGATCCGGACCTGCAGAGCGACTAGCTGGTCGTTGGGGACGTGTCAAAAAAGCAGGTGAACTTCACCCGACTTCATTTAATGCCGTGCGGCTCTGTCTGTGTGCCGTGTAAATAAATAAATAATTAAAAAATCCGGCGTGCGGTCCCCCCCTATTTTAATACCAGCCAGATAAAGCCATACGGCTGCAGGCTGGTATTCTCAGGATGGGGAGCCCCACGTTATGGGGAGCCCCCCAGCCTAACAATATCAGCCAGCAGACGCCCAGAATTGCCGCATACATTAGATGCGACAGATCTGGGACTGTACCCGGCTCTTCCCGATTTGCCCTGGTGCGTTGGCAAATCGGGGTAATAAGGAGTTATTGGCAGCCCATAGCTGCCAATAAGTCCTAGATTAATCATGTCAGGCGTCTCCCCGAGACACCCTCCATGATTAATCTGTAAATTACAGTTAAAAAACACACACCCGAAAAATCCTTTATTAGAAATAAAAAACACAAACACATTCCCTCATTACCAATTTATTACCCACAACAAAGCCCTCCATGTCCGGCGTAATCCACGGTCCTCCAGCGTCGCATCCAGCTCTGCTGCATGCAGGTGACAGGAGCAGCAGAAGACACAGCCGCTCCTGTCACCTCCACGCAGCTAATGAAGACAGCCGTGTGATCGGCTGAGCTATCACTGAGGTTACCTGGATCCAGCGGTGGATCCAGCGGTGGCCGCGGGTAACCTCAGTGACAGCTCAGCTGATCGCACTACTCACCACCGCTCCGGTCAGCTCCACAATGAGGTGAGTAGCGCGATCAGCTGAGCTGTCACTGAGGTTAATCGCGGCCACCGCTGCATCCACCGCTGGATCCAGTGGCGGCCACCGGGTAACCTCAGTGACAGCTCAGCTGATCGCGTTACTCACCTCATTTGCTGGTGATTTCCCCCCCTCTCTCATACTCACCGATTCCCGATCACCGGCGCTGCACGGCGTTCACACTGCTCCGGCGGCTTTTCCTTTTTTGAAAAAGCCGGCCGCTCATTAAACAATCTCGTATTCCCTGCTTTCCCCGCCCACCGGCAAATGTGATTGGTTGCAGTGAGACACGCCCACACGCTGAGTGACAGCTGTGTCACTGCACCCAATCACAGCAGCCGGTGGGCGTGTCTATACTGTGCAGTAAAATAAATAAATAATTAAAAAATCCGGCGTGCGGTCCCCCCTATTTTAATACCAGCCAGATAAAGCCATACGGCTGCAGGCTGGTATTCTCAGGATGGGGAGCCCCCACGTTATGGGGAGCCCCCCAGCCTAACAATATCAGTCAGCAGCCGCCCAGAATTGCCGCATACATTAGATGCGACAGTTCTGGGACTGTACCCGGCTCTTCCCGATTTGCCCTGGTGCGTTGGCAAATCGGGGTAATAAGGAGTTATTGGCAGCCCATAGCTGCCAATAAGTCCTAGATTAATCATGTCAGGCGTCTATGAGACACCCTCCATGATTAATCTGTAAGTGACAGTAAATAAACACACACACACATGAAAAAATCCTTTATTAGAAATAAAAAACAGAAACACATTCCCTCATTACCAATTTATTACCCACAACAAAGCCCTCCATGTCCGGCGTAATCCACGGTCCTCCAGCGTCGCGTCCAGCTCTGCTGCATGCAGGTGACAGGAGCAACAGAAGACACAGCCGCTCTGGTCACCTCCACGCAGCTAATGAAGGCAATAGCGCGATCAGCTGAGCTGTCACTGAGGTAACCTGGATCCAGCGGTGGATGCAGCGGTGGCCGCAGGTAACCTCAGTGACAGCTCAGCTGATCGCGCTACTCACCTCATTGTGGAGCTGACCGGAGCGGCGGTGAGTAGCGCGATCAGCTGTGCTGTCACTGAGGTTACCCGCGGCCACCGCTGCATCCACCGCTGGATCCAGGTAACCTCAGTGACAGCTCAGCTGATCGCGCTATTGCCTTCATTAGCTGCGTGGAGGTGACAGGAGCGGCTGTGTCTTCTGCTGCTCCTGTCACCTGCATGCAGCAGAGCTGGACGCGACGCTGGAGGACTAGTTATCAAATATTTTATAGTAGGACATATAAGTTCATAGTTCTGTTTATGTTGGAGGGCATAGTTTATTAATAAAGTTTTTATAAGGAATAAGTATTAAAATATCCATATTGAATATACTTGAGTACTGACATGGAAGGATATATATAAATCTTCTGGAAGCTTCTCGAAGATTATGTCATATGGAACTATGTTCAACTAAAACACCCTATATGGACTGAACAGTTGGTATATAACACACGATGGAGGGGGCTACGGGGCGCTCCTATACGTTGTCAGCTGCTCAGAAGGCTCGAGGCTGCAAGATGAACACATGCTGTCCAGCCTACGGTATATCCCCTGCCTTGCCATTCAGAACCCAAGGAGAGATGGATGAAGAATTCCCATTGATCAGTATGGACTAAATGAACTCTTTTTTACGTAAGCTGACAAAGTATATTATTTTTCCTTTCTGTAACTGAACCCTGGCAACCATTTTTTTAATAGATAAAATACATTTATTTTTTACATTTTCGAAGTCCTTTCTTTCATGCGCTTTTACGTATTTGAAGAAAAATATATTTAAGAGTATATTTTTAACATTTGGTGAGCCAGCCATTCGTGATTTTTTTTTTTTTACATTTTTTGTTGTTCCTTCACTTTGCATAAGGGGGGTCGAAGTAATAAGTATCTTAAGTATCTCCTGCAAAGGATCAGGAATCGACAATTTATAAAAATCACGCAGAACCTAGGAAATACGTATAAGTCAAGTTGCATGAATGTTTTTTTTTAAATGAACTTTAAAGACTTTATAAAGCCACAGAAGTTAACTTTTGACGTATTTTTGAGCAAGAAAGATAAAGTCAGTCCATAAGAAGTATTGGACGTGCTGAGCAAGGTGAACCAAGTCTTAGAGGATCATCCATCAGATCATCTGATCATTTCAGGTAAGAAAATGGATTTTATCTCTTCATATGTTAAGCAAAGTAAACTTCAGTTCACTTATTCAGATATTTCTAATGTGGAAGAGATTTGGTTACGTTTTTATGAGGAGTGTGAACTTGAGAATTCACGTATAGAATGTGCAAGGTCTTTTAATAGAGAGAAACAGAAAATCAGAAATGTCTGTCATTTAGTCTATGATTTTCACAAGTTAATCGTAGAAATATGTAAAAATGGTGGAAATAGACAACCTGAATTGTCAGGAAAGTCAGTGATAGAGAAATCCAAAGACTGCTTAGAAGCTTAGAACCTGGAATGTCAGTCAGTGATATTGTGAATTCTGACTGTAATGTTGGAAATGATAAGTCAGATTTAGACTGTAATTCAAATCAGAATCTTGAAAATGGCGACAGACACGTGCTACCTAATCAAGGTGATTTTCAGCATACTGGGAAAGAAGCAGGAAATGACGTAGTGAAGCCAGAAGGGGGAGGAGCCAGAGTGGGACATGTGCAGAAAGTTGTCAGAGAAGGACACGTGCAGAGAGAAAATGGCGACGATCAGTTTCTAAAAATAGAACAGACTAAGTTAGGAATTAAACTTAGAAAGAGTCTATTGGACTTATGCAAATTAATTCCCGCATATAATCCTAAAATACATGTTTGCAGAAATTCAGAGATATTTGAAAGTTCCATCGAGAAGTTAAATTTAACCAATAGTGAGACGAATCAGTTATTCCGTATGTGGATACCTCAGCATTTCTTTAGACAATTGGCATTAAAAAAGTCTTCTGACAATGAGACATTTGATTGTTCAAATGATAACGATATCATAAGGCTGAAAAATCTCATCTTCTGTGCAAGGAATGAAGCGAATCCAGATTATGAGATGTTGAAGGAATTACAAATTGAACAGAATGAGAGTACGTTCTCATTTATGTCCGTTTTTGAACGTTTGTATAGGGCGGTCATTCCAAATGTCAGATTGGATAGAATGATACATTTATTCATCAAGAAATTTAATTTCCTTGATAATGCAGCTTGTGCGGTGGCAGTAAATAAAAAGTCCCTATTCGAATGTACGACATTTATTGATTTTGTTAGGAAAAGTCAATCAAAACAGAAATTAATTAATTCTGAAAAACCAACACGAAAAAGGGAGAGTTTCTGTGAAAAACCAGCAGTGTCTCCCAGATCCAGATATTTCTGTGACAGGATATATGAAATTCGGAGGAAAATGCATACGTCTTACAAACCATACAATCCATCCCAATTATTATCATCTAAAAATCTTTTTCCACAGGAAAAACCCTTGTCTCCAGTGGAGGGATTGGTCACTGGGATTGAGGATCCCAGACAAATGATGAGTAAAAGCTTTGAAAGACAGAAACAGGTGTCTCGTGCAGATTCTTTCCCTGGGTTAGAATTTGATAGCCAGCGGCAGCTGGGTGGTCTTTCAGAGAGAGACGTTCTTTCTCATTTAAGAGAAAAACTTGAATTACATAAGTTCAGAGATTCCTATAAGTTTAAAATGAATCTAATAAATCGAATCTTTGAAGAAAAATGTAGGTTTGGTCTTCAGCTAAATAAAGTGGATTTCTGGGTAAATTAATTTTATTGTTTGATAAATATGTTTATTCATATACAGTGAATCTATGCATATATATATATATATATATATATATATATATATATATATTAAAGGTAGTGATAGTAAATCAAGGTCATATTTTCATTTAGTAAAATGATAGTTTAATGTTATAAATTAATAATTTGATCTCTGTATATGAATAATAATATTTAAAATGAAATAATAAGAGAAAGTAACAGATTCTAAGTGTTTCATTTTTATCATAAATATGATAATAATTTTATTCTTTTATTTCCCTCAGAATTTATTAGTAAAGCAGATTGATGAAGTATTAACTTTTTATTTATACATTTGTTCTTGTCCTCAATCAGGTAACATATATTTTATTGGGTAAGGTTAATCGCGAAAGCACGATTAATAATAATTATTATTTTCTCAGGTACCAATTGCCAGAGAACTATTACTTTAACGTTTATTTTATGAATATACATACATCTTCTTTAGAATTATTTGAAATGTAATCTGAGCTTTGGAGTGTAGTAAAACTGCTTGCTGTTTTGGAATGGTGTTCTTTGCACGTAACCAGAGCATGTGACTTGGTACTAAAGCTAATAATAAATGTTTGTTCTATGGTCAAATGTACAGTATGTAATACATTGGAATTTGTATTTTTTCGAGAAGTACTTCAAATTAGTAACATAATTTTTGAAATGCGCATAGAATAATTGGAAAAAAAAGGGATATGTGTCTGTCAGTTTCTATGTAGAAGTATATGTTAAAGAACATGACAGTCTTGTGTGCATAGATGTGTCTATGAATGATTGATTGTCTGAGCAGCTGCTAATGTCAAGTACTTGGATCCAGAAAAAAAAAAAAAAGGGGAATTTTTGTTTTTAACTTTGAGGTTATAATATATGTATGTATAATATTAGAATAAATAAGTTATAGTACATAAGTATAAATAATGAAGGAATTCATACCGAGTATATCTTATTCTTAGACATATTTCTTTAATATAGAGATGTTAGGATCTTTTGTGTTAGTCACTTCTTTTACTGATACATAGATTGGTAATCATTTTTCTTTTCAAATATGGAAGTGATATTTATAATATGGTCTTGAAGATATACAACACAAATTTTAATTTAATTTAATCTAAACATATTAATTTTTATAATATCATATTTCATGATATTGAAAGGGAGAGGTTTGGTTTCAATCACACATTTATATTTGATAAATATATGTGTTTACAGGATACTTTAATAATTAATATTTCAAGTACAAAGGAAGAATTGGGAATAAAAAAAATATATTTGAAGTATATCATAATGCATTTATATACTAAGAGACGTGTATTATTTGCAAGGTTACATGACTTAATTATTTTTATAGGTTACTGATATGATAGGTATGGAAATCCTATAAGATACTGGTAACATTAAGGTTATGTATTATTGAAGATATAGGTGTTATATACTTAGAAGGCTTTATTTGTATTCCAATTTTTATTTTTATTCCGATTTTCATTTTTCCTTTTATTCCTATTTTTTATATTAATTATTACTTAATATTCACATTTTTAATCAAAATCTTAATTCTACAATTTTTATTTTTCCTTCAGATTTTAAATATCTCAATTGAGAAAACACTTCAATATTTAGTTCAGTAATATCTAATATAAGAATATTACTTTATTAAATATGAATCATATTAAAAGGGAAAAGTTCCATTTTTTTTGGAAGAAAAGAATACTTCCTTCATCAATATATACAATTGTCTACTTCCTAGTAATACATTATTTTTATATTAGTATGTTAACACAATAAGGATGAAATATTACTTATAGTTACACATTTTCTTATAGTAGTATTTAATAAATAATAGACAAATCAAATAAATTAAATTAGAATAAAAAAGATGGAAGATCGAGGTACATCTAGGTTTACCTTCCCATATTTACAAATAATATATATTATATTTTTAATCAATAATAATTAATAATGGGTATTATTGTGTTTTGATGGAATCATCCAGTCTTTCCTAAAAGGTTATTTGCTTTAGTTTATAATTTTACAAATGATCTAACTAAAAAGCCACATTGTTGCCTTTCATATTTATAATATGATACATGTTATAGGTACACATTACATTATTTCATATTTTATATTATATTTTGGTTACATTCAACACATTGCCACCTATGGGTTTGGAAGGGTAATGCACCAATGACAAAAAAGGTCATTACATGAGAATACTATTGTCTATACCATTATGCAGTATTATTACATCAATCTAAGTATCAATTATATTAATACTTCTACGATAATAATAATGACATGGTATTATAGTATTGGAGTTATGATACGCTGTGACATTTATTAGTGATAGTTATTGCCATATTTGGTATTTAGATTAGGGAATGAAGTCTTCAATCAAGATTACAGAAGATAAAAAGACTTTATAATTTTCCTAAATTTAAAAGGGATTCTGCAAAAAGGTCCAAAAGGTGATGTCTCACATGAGACTGTGTTACATACAAAATACACTTACCGCGTTTGCACCTCAGAAACACAGTGATCTTATGGTTCCAGGATGGACAATGACACATGGTCTGTGCATTAAGATCTCACTGCAGTTACTAAGAAGAGCAATGACGTGTTAAAGTTAACCCCTGTCGTGCTGACCAAGAACGTCTTAACATCTGTTCCAGGATTTGACAACAGGCAGCATGGAGGATAAAGGTGACTAATGTAAATTACACTGCACAGACATCAAAGACTTCTGCTATTCTTCTACACTCATGAACTGTGGATTATCAACATTGGCTATGGACTTTGTAATAAAGAATAAGGTTTATGGACTTTGATCTAACGATGATAAACGCAATACGGGACTGTATAAATTGGTAACCATTCATTTTTATCAAAGGATTTATTTCTAAGAGACTGTGTTTATGCCAGATTACATCGGAGATAAGAAGACATCAACTCAGAGGACATCATATGGTGACCGGATTTGTTTTTTTGCATTTCTTTTTAGGTCTAGCGAAGTATAATTATATATTTTTATATGATTGATCAGTCACGGCCTATCATAACAGAAATCCACATTATTATATTATTGAACTTACAACATGAATAATGCAAATTAATTATTATTCATCATTATTATTGATATTAATCCGTTATCACCAAATAAGGAAAGAAGATTTGTTATTTTAATGATGTATTAATTAATTTTCGGGGTTACTCCACCCGCTTCAAGGGGGGTTTGTAAAAACATTAAAATTAATACATCTAGTTATCAAATATTTTATAGTAGGACATATAAGTTCATAGTTCTGTTTATGTTGGAGGGCATAGTTTATTAATAAAGTTTTTATAAGGAATAAGTATTAAAATATCCATATTGAATATACTTGAGTACTGACATGGAAGGATATATATAAATCTTCTGGAAGCTTCTCGAAGATTATGTCATATGGAACTATGTTCAACTAAAACACCCTATATGGACTGAACAGTTGGTATATAACACACGATGGAGGGGGCTACGGGGCGCTCCTATACGTTGTCAGCTGCTCAGAAGGCTCGAGGCTGCAAGATGAACACATGCTGTCCAGCCTACGGTATATCCCCTGCCTTGCCATTCAGAACCCAAGGAGAGATGGATGAAGAATTCCCATTGATCAGTATGGACTAAATGAACTCTTTTTTACGTAAGCTGACAAAGTATATTATTTTTCCTTTCTGTAACTGAACCCTGGCAACCATTTTTTTAATAGATAAAATACATTTATTTTTTACATTTTCGAAGTCCTTTCTTTCATGCGCTTTTACGTATTTGAAGAAAAATATATTTAAGAGTATATTTTTAACAGGAGTACGCCGGACATGGAGGGCTTTGTTGTGGGTAATAAATTGGTAATGAGGGAATGTGTTTGTGTTTTTTATTTCTAATAAAGGATTTTTCGGGTGTGTGTTTATTTACTGTAATTTACAGATTAATCATGGAGGGTGTCTCATAGACGCCTGACATGATTAATCTAGGACTTATTGGCAGCTATGGGCTGCCAATAACTCCTTATTACCCTGATTTGCCAACGCACCAGGGCAAATCGGGAAGAGCCGGGTACAGTCCCAGAACTGTCGCATCTAATGTATGCGGCAATTCTGGGCGGCTGCTGACTGATATTGTTAGGCTGGGGGGCTCCCCATAACGTGGGGCTCCCCATCCTGAGAATACCAGCCTGCAGCCGTATGGCTTTATCTGGCTGGTTTTAAAATTGGGGGGGACCGCACGCCGTTTGTTTTAATTATTTAATTATTTATTTCAATGCACAGTATAGACATGCCCACCGGCTGCTGTGATTGGGTGCAGTGTGACACCTGTCATTCAGCGTGGGGGCGTGTCTCACTGTAACCAATCATAGGTGCCGGTGGGCGGGGAAAGCAGGGAATACGAGATTGTTTAATGGGCGGCCGGCTTTTTCAAAAAAGGAAAAGCCGCTGGAGCAGTGTGAACGCCGTGCAGCGCCGGTGATCGGGGATCGGTGAGTATGAGAGAGGGGGGGACACTTCGGACACTTCAGTCACTCGGGGGATTAGCGGTCACCAGTGAATCCTTCACAGGTGACAGCTAATCAGGACGCTACACAGACAGAGCCGCTGAGTCGCTGTAAAGTCCCCTTTGCACACTGAAACTTTCTAGCGATCATGCTGCACAGCGGGAAACAAAGGACCTAGGAATGGTCCTGAACGATTTGTAGCGATTACAACTTCACAGCAGGGGCCAGGTCGCTGATAGGTTTCACACACTGCAATGTCGCTGGGGAGGTCGCTGTAACGTCACAAAACCGGTGACGTTACAGCGATGTCGTTTGCGATGTTGCAGTGTGTAAACCCAGCTTTAGGCAGGAATTAGCAATATACAGAACTGCTCCTGGCTCTGAGTGCATATTGCACCTGACAGGTTCACTTTAAAGGGAACCTGTCACCAGATTTGGGGCCTATAAGCTGCGGCCACCACCAGTGGACTCTTATATACACATTCTAACATGCTGTATACATACCTCCCAACCGTCCCGGATGCAGCGGGACTGTACCGGATTTCAGCGGGTGTCCCGGTGTCACGATCGTGAGGCTTTTGTCACGTGGCTCCGCCCACCTGCTCTCTCCCCATCTGACTTTCTCCCCCTCCTAATGCACATGAGCAGAGCCGAGTGCTGCTTCACTGCTCTGTCTCTGTGGTGCCGCTATTATGGGTGGGCGGCAGCAGCATTTCCTTGACTGCCGGCGCTTTAAATCGGCACCTGCAGCTCAGCGTGCACTCACTGCTCTCAGTTGAGCTGCTTGTCTACGGACATTCATCTGTGGGCGGAGCTACCGAGCAACATGCTGAGCTCTGTCCATAGATGAAGAGACTGGAGGAAGAGGAGCTGCAACACCAAGAAACGCAGTATGTGACCCCCCCCCACCAGATCTGTATGCCCCTTAGCCCCCACACCAGATTTGTATGCCCCCCAGCCCCCCCACCAGATTTGTATGCCCCCCAGCCCCCCCACCAGATCTATATGCCCCCCAGCTCTGTATGCCTCCAGGCCCCTCCCACCAGATATGTATCCCAGCCCCCCTCACCAGATCTGTATGCCCCAGCAGCCCCCTCCTCACCAGAGCTATATGCCTCCAGCCACCCCCCCACCAGATCTGTGTGCCCCCCAGCCCACACACCAAATTTGTATGCCCCCATCCCCCCCATCGGAGCTGTATGTGCCCCCAGAGCTGTATACGCCCCAACACCAGAGCTATATGCCCCTTAGTAATATCTATGCTACCAGTAATTTGTATGCCCCACAGTAAAGTTTATTTCCCCCAGTAATGTGTATACCTCTTAGTAACGTGTATGCCCCTCAGTGAAAAACACAGACGCTCTTCACTGACGTGTTAAACACGCATATAGTCCTTCATACTCCGTGATTCACGGTACACAGTGGTTGTCCATGTGCAATCCGTGATACGTGATCCGTACGCCGTGATTGCACATGGACATATACTCACCTGCCCCCGCTCTCTCACCTCTGCAGCTACTTCCAGGCCAGCTCTGGCTGCATAAATGAATATGCATGCCATAATGAACCAGCCAGGAAGAAGCAGAGAGCAGCTGCCAAACTCAGCATCGCTGGAGAAGGTGAGTTGAAAAAGCTTTTTATTTTAAATGTCCGTGTTTTTCTGGTACGTGTTTCATGGATCACACCATAGTGTGGTCTGTGGCACATCAGTGATGCCAGAAAAAAACTGGACATGTTTCTGTGCGGTATTCACGGATATGCATGTACGCCGCACGGAGACACGGTCAGTGAAAAATCACTGATGTGTGTGCAGACCCATTGATTATGATGGGTCTGCATAGGTCAGTGATTCTGGTACGTATAAAAACTAGCACATACATACCAGAATCACTGACATCTGAAACAGGCCTAATATGGATGCCCCTCCAAGTACTGTCTATGCCCCCAGCCCCTCCTGTGCTGAATATACTGTAGCCCCAGCCCCTCCTGTGCTGTATATACTGTAGCCCCCAGCCCCTCCTGTGCTGTACATACTGCAGCCCCCAGCCCCTCCTGTGCTGTATATACTGTAGCCCCCAGCCCCTCCTGTGCTGTATATACTGTAGCCCCCAGCCCCTCCTGTGCTGAATATACTGTAGCCCCAGCCCCTCCTGTGCTGTATATACTGTAGCCCCCAGCCCCTCCTGTGCTGTACATACTGCAGCCCCCAGCCCCTCCTGTGCTGAATATACTGTAGCTCCAGCCCCTCCTGTGCTGTATATACTGTAGCCCCCAGCCCCTCCTGTGCTGTATATACTGTATAGATATACAGTGTATATATATATATATATGCTATGTATGTATCACAAGAGAGGATGGGGGTTTTATATATTAGTATATAAACCCCCATCCTCCCTTGTGATACATACACTGTGCGTGGCTAGGTCTGTTAAAGTGATGCCAAGTGATCACATGCGAGGAGGAGCTGGACAGAGACAAGTGGGGTAGGTGAGTGCAGCTGCTGCCGGCTTCCCCATATTATTACCTCCAATGTGTGTATATGTATGATGTATATATCTATGTATGTCAGTGTAGATGACTGTGTATAGATTTGTCTGTTTATATGTATTCTATGGAATTTGTCTTCAAATATGTACCGTATATGTGCCTATGCCTGTGCCCACGATCAGGACTCACTGTGTCCTGGAGGCAGCGGGTCCTGACCTGCGGGGCTGCACGTCTCCTCCGCAGGAGACCACAGCTGCCTGTGCCCACAATCAGGACTCGCTGTGTCCTGGAGGCAGTGGGTCCTGACCTGTGGGGCTGCACGTCTCCTCCGCAGGAGACCACAGCTGCCTGTGCCCACGATCAGGACTCACTGTGTCCTGGAGGCAGCGGGTCCTGATCTGCGGGGCTGCACGTCTCCTCTGCAGGAGACCACAGCTGCCTGTGCCTAGGATCAGGGTTCAGTGCGCTGTGGTCTCCTGCTGTGTTCTCCCTACGGAGGACGCATGCAACTGCAGCAAACAATTGATATGCTGCAGTCTGGAAAGACGCTCCGCAGGTCAGTTTTTGCTGCAGAAAAAACAAGCAAAATGGGCAGATTTCTAGAAACCCTCCACTGTGCTTGTACTTTCCAATGCAGCATTTTAGACACAGCAAAAACACACTACATCCAAAATGCTGCAAACACTGATCGTGGGCACGCAGCCTTAAACAATGTGATCAGCAGTGCTGAAAAGGATTGGATGTGGGCGTGACAGATTGCAAAATGGGTGTGGTTAGGGGGCGTGGCTTACGCGCGCCGCATACTTTGTCCCTCTTTCTCATCTTTAAATGTTGGGAGGTATGACGTACTGCAATAGCGTAACCTGTGGATGAGGCAGTTGCCACTGCTCCAGAATTCCTGCCATAGCTGTACAATAAATGGTAGGTGAATTCATTCCTCCTTGCGGGAGGACTGTCCACATGTACTGTTTCCCCTCATGTGTGAAGGCAAAAAGATACTGACAGTCAGGGTGTAGAGGCACAGAGAAAAAGGCATTTGCCCAATCAATTACTGTAAAACATTTGGAGGTCCCTGGGATTTGTGACAGTAAGGTATGTGGGTTTGGAACAATTGGTGTTACACTCTCAGTGACAGCATTGACAGCTCTCAAATCATGCACCATTCTGTATGTATCAGGGGAACCTTTGGGCCCTTTTTTTCTTGATTGGATACAAGGGAGTGTTACAGGGGAGGACCTTTGTACTAGAGCCCCTGCTTGCACATATTCTCTTATCTCTGGTCAGGACCATTGATTTGGCTGGGCTTAAGGGATACTGTTTTATCAAGGGAATTTCAGACACCAATCCCTCCAGTCTCTTCGTGGTCACCAGTTTCCTAGGCCAGAGGCAAAGGAGGAGGGAAGGAAGGAGGAAAGTCAGTCTGCTCCCTCTCCTATTTGGGATTTTTGCACTGTCTGGCGTAATGTCCATTCTGTCCACAATTCCAGCACTGTACGGTCACTAGGTCACCTGGTGCCCTCCCTCTCTGCTTCCACTGTTTTCCTTGTGCTCTAGCATACATAACTGGTCGCTTGCATTTTGTCAATTCAACCCCCTTAGCTACTTGCAGAAGGTCTGTTGGGTCCATGTTTCTCCACTCAGGTCTGGCTGTCTGTACTGCTTCTCGCAAAACCTTATTCATACCGTTAACGAATACACTCATCAGTATTTTGTCATTAAGGGAGGTTCTGACTTTGTACCCCACGTCTGCCCACTTCAGCTGTAACCTCCAAAAGTACGTCTCTATACTCTCCCCTTCCTGCTGTATTACGTCAGTCAGGGAAAGAGGGAAAGGTTGGTCTTCAGGGTCAGATAACTGTTTTCTTTCCTCACCGTCAGAGTAATGTCCAGCTTCCTCCCCAAAACTCAATTCCTTCACTACCTCTGTCTCAGTGTCAGCGTCCTCTGTCATCACATGTGATCTGGTTCGAACAGGATTTAGTGCAATCTGCTTAGGGCGAGTAACATTACACGTAGCACAAGTACTTCTCCAGTCTGGGTTTTTCTGACTACAATGTTTACAAGTCCATTCATCTGGTCTGGGTTTCTGATCATGTGAAGGTGGGGCGGTAGCAGTTACAGTTTTTGCTCTTGGTGCATTAAAACATTTATAATACACTTTACATAACAATAATATAATAATACATCCCACTGTTATTTCTTTACATCCACAATGCTGCACCTCTTCCCGGAATCTGTGCCATTTCTCAACATCCAAACACCCACACTCTGGCATGTCTGCCTTTCTGAGTATTGGTCTGATATTTTTCACTGCTTCCTTGACTTTCCTTTCTTGCACTATCTGTTTGGCTGTTTTGGATCCCGCTGGAGCCCCACACTGCACACTGAACAAGTTGCCCATGGCTTCAACTTATTCCCACACAGCCCACCTTTCTGCAAATGCCCTCTCAGTGTCCCTGAACCTTGTTAACAGGCCACACTTCTCCTGGCAAGTCAGAATGGGCTCTCAAGTGGTAGCTGGAAGGCTAAATCAGCATTCACTCTCACCTGCTACACTTGCAGGGCGTATTGGGAAGGGTTAAAAAAAACACCTCTCTCACCCAATAGACCAGATGACTAAAGCAGGAAGGACCAGGTGTGATAGTCCTCTCACCTACTAGACCACCTCCATGTAAGTGGGAAGGCCACAATGCTCTCTAACCCGTTTCAAACCTGATGTGCAGTTGGGTACTCCATGCTGGTCTTTTACAAAGTATTCTAGCAACGAACGTAAACTAGAGTTAAACCAAAACAATCCTCTGAGCTGACTTCTCACAGAGGGCAGAAAATCGCGCAGCTGTTCACTTGACCCCTCCCAACAGAATAGCAGCAGCACACAGTTTGATAAGCAAGAGTATTATCTCAAAAGAATTCTTTGTCCAGATTCAGCTTTTCCAAAACATCCCTAATACCCACTGGTATAATATACAATCCCAGCAGAAAATTGAGACTACTTATATACCTTCACAGCACTTGATTCTAGAAACATATGTAACAATACACCTTCCAACCTTTAACCTCACATGTAAATAAAATTATCTAAACCGCTCTTGACACTGATGGGAAAAAATACATATGTCAGGTATCCACTCAAATACTCTATATGGCTATGCCCTGTGACATTTCACAACCGGAACATCTTTTCACTGTCCACAGTATGACCTATAACCATTAGACTTATACATACATATTATTTCACCAAGTCTCTTATCTCAATTACTTGTCACTTTGTTATTCAGAGGCTTCTCATCAATATACAACAACCTATTGCCTGCCTACTTTATCTAGGCATTAATATGAAACCACTTATGAACACATATCCCTAGACCAGTGTATTGCCCATCAAAGATGCAAAGATGGCCAAAGCAAAACACAAAACACAGCAACACAGCAAATGTAATTATACAGAGACTGTCCCAAATTCCGTGCTATGCAATCTATGCAATCAGTTAATGGACGGACAACAGATTATCTTATTACTTTATATTTCAACTCTGATTCAGACATGCATGAAAAAACAATACTCACTGGTGATGCCAGAGTTCTTGAACCGTGTGTACAGCCTTACCCAGAATATTCGGGAAATCAGAGAGAGTGAAATAAAGTGTAAGAATAAAGCTTCTCACCTTGCTGCAGCTGAAATTTCACTGTCTCAAGAGTGCCCAAAACTTCTTCCGAATAGGCTGGTTGGCCACGGCTCCACGTTGGGCACCAAAAACTGTTGTAGCTGTCCTGTTTTGTCACAAGTCAGCTTATGGGATCACCAGTGAGGTCCTCTGAATTAGGCCTCTTCAGAGGACCTAATCAAGATCGAGCGCTCGGAGAAAAAGACCTGCATCCATGTGGGCATGATCAATTTTCTGTTTATTTAACTAAGGTACAGTTTATTTATACCATTTACAGATCAATGTGATATTGCAAATAAGGCTTCTAGCTGGACTTTACAAGTTGCTCATATGACCTTTAAGTTTTAGCAAAACAAAAATGTAGAGTCATGTATATCAGATAAGAAAAAAATAAGAAGAACATTTAGAGACAATAATAATCCTTGAGCTTGTCTCTTATTCCGAAGGCTCTATGACTATGAACTACCACCAGATATACTTACTAATGAAATAAAATATCTTTAATAAAGAAATAGAGAAACTATTTAACCCTTCTATATCAAATCATAGATAGATAGATAGATAGATAGAATCATAGATAGATAGATAGATAGAATCATAGATAGAATTATAGATCGATAGATAGATAGATAGAATCATAGATAGATAAATAGATAGAATCATAGATAGAGAGATAGAATCATAGATAGATGGATAGATAGAATCATAGATAGAGAGATAGATAGAATCATAGATAGATAGAATCATAGATAGATAGAGGGATAGAGATAGATAGATAGAGGGATAGAGATAGATAGAGGGATAGAGATAGATAGATAGATAGATAGATAAATACTGTATCTCAATGTAGGTGAAAGAGTCAGATTCATTTGTTCCCATAAAACTACTATAAAGAAATGAGGAAAAAAATACAAATACAATTTTTTTTTTATCTTCACCACCTTGGATTCAAACCAGCAATGTTCAAAACTTGTGTCCAGCAACCTCCTGGCTTTTCTAGCTGCTCCAGCTGTTGAGCCACTGGGATTGATGATGTCAGAGAGAGGATTTTACATAAATGAACCTACAATGCAGCCTTTTACACACCAGATTACACAGGACATAGCTACATTGTACAGAGCAGCATCTCTATGTCCTGTATTCTAGAGGGAAAGGAAAAGAGGATTTTTTCTTCTTCTAATAAAGTTACTAAAAATAATAAAAAAAATAGAATAATGTAATTTTATTACACTTTTATAAAATAATAAACATCACAAATCAGCAAATAACATGGACATATTTGGTGTCCCTGTAATCGTAATGACCTGAACAACACAGTGATCAGGTTATTTATGGGGATCGGTAAATGGCGGGAAAAAAAAAGGCGCAATTTATTATTTTTCTTTATTAAAACCCAGAAAAAATGTAATAAAAATGGATCACTGAGGCCGTGTTCACACATAGCGTAAATGCTGCATTTTTTCTGCAGGTGTCCGCGCCACGAGTGCAATAACAATTTCCTCTGATTATTGTATGTCTGCGGTATTTTTTATACATTGTCCCCCTTATTTGATACATGTTTGTTGCTGATGTGAATCCTGAAGCTTATAAAGAAAGAAACACCAAATCCGCACAGTTCAGCGGCGTCTTTAGAGGCACCAGGGGTTGAGATTTCAGGACGTCTCATCCACTTTGCTTGGACCATTAGTCCATATTCACATGTAGTGTAAATGCTGCATTTTTTTTCTGCTGTTTTATTGCACACTTATTCTGCTGTGTTTAATTGTCCAAGTAAAGTGGATGTGATTCCATGAGAAGACGCCGCTGAATTCAGCGGTTTTCGGGGGGGGGGGGGGGGTGTTTCTCTGGAGGTTTCTATGTGGGGCTTAAAAAAATGCAGGAAAAAGCTTCTCTGTACAATAAAAACACTTAAAAACACAGATTCACATCTGACCGAAAACCACATTAAATAATGGAGAAAAGGCAGAAAAAATGCAGCAAAAATGGAAAAAACAGAGAAGATAGTTATTTTGTAGTTTGGTGCAGACAGAAACAAAAAGAAACAGAATTTATGCAACGTGTGAACACGGATTGATAGGCACAAATAAGCAACATGTCATATAGTGACACACAGAAATATAAAAAAATTCTGACTGCTATAAATATGAATGAACAGTCCAGTGCATCTGCTGAATGACCCTTACTGCCAAATGGGTGTGGCTAGGGGCGTGGCTAGGGGCATGGTCAAAATTTTCCGCGACGCGCTGCGCGCGACGCATACTTTGTCCCTCTTTCCTTTCTTGAAAAGTTGGGAGGTATGCCTGTACCAAGTCACTGGGTCCCGGGGCCACTTTCCCTACCCCACGGAGGGGTTAACAACAAGCTGCCATCCCATCGCCCCGAGTGTCCCACAACAGCAGCGGTGGTGCCACATCTCACCACATATCGTGGGTGGCGTCACAGACAGTTTACTACCATCCCCGTACAAATACGCCCCCTTTTAGTCAGTGGCTGTGCGACCCCCGGGTCCAGCAGGATCCCTCGAGCCGTACCATATATCCAGATCCGAGCAGCGCCGGCTGCTAGCACACCTCGATTTCTGGCATCACGAACAGGATACTTACCCGTTCACTTACCTGGTGAAAGTGCGCCTTGTTTTGGACTGTCAGCGGTGCTCCGCTGCGAAATTTTGGAAAAATGCCATTTTAACCAGCATTTTTAGGCGCGAAAAAGGACAACCCAGCGTCTTCTTCCCCGATAAAGGGCGCAAAGCCAAAGCTCTGCCCCCCTGGGAACACAGCCGGAAGGAAGACCGTGAGGCCGAAATCGAAACTAAGGAGCGGAGCGAAAAGAGTACTCGCAAAAGACCAAGGGGGAGAAGCGGGAAGATGTCCTCACCCAATGCTGATGGTGGAGTTGTGCCCGCCGCCGAAGCGGTGGCACCCGCGAATGCAATGGCAGGCAAAGATGCAGCGGCTCCCGTTCCTGTTGCACAGGCGGTGGAGCCTGCGGACCCAGCAGTGATGGCGTTGGCTCTGGCAATCCGTTTGGCTACGACGGGGACGACACCCAGCCCAGAGGGCCCTGTAGCTATGGAATCGGAGGAGACGGATGAGAATAGCTCCGGCACCGACCGCTGAGTACATTCCGCAAATGAGTGGGAACGGATACCGGATGGCTTTGTCGTCCCGAACATACCATGCATTGGAGGTATACGAGATGGAGGCAGGGTCCACCTCCGAAGATGAAGCCCCATCTCCTGTTGGGGGTGTGATAGTGCCAGTCTGGCGACACTGCGAGCTGCCTGGGCACTCTGCTAGTCCGTGCCCCGGAGGTGCCCGGCTTTAAAGGGACCGGAAACCTGCAACAAGTTTGAAGTTTGAAGTTCAAAGTTACAAGTTGGCCGTTTAAAGTATCTGTCACCCCTGTTGAACGTCCTCATGTTCCTGGAGGAGGCCATCTTGCACAGCAGGTGGTGGGGGTGGTAGGGCAGTTAGCAAAGCTGAAAGTTACAGTGCTCCGTTCTTGTTGAACGTCTTCACCCATGCAAGTTAAAATTGAAAAGGCCATCAGGGGTTGGAGCCCCTGGTGGAGGATGGAGGCCTTTCCGGGGGAGCAGCTGTACCTGCACCACAAGCAGCGAGAAGACGAAGTCTTTTGGACAGTGCCGCCCGTGAGTGAAGGTGGCATTGGGGATCCATGCTGTCCGGTGGTGGTCTTGTGGGAAAACTGCAGAAGAAGGCTGTCCCGGCAGTGGTGTTTAATTGTAAATAGTTACCGTCCACCTTCATACAGCACCGACCCAGTCTCCAGAGAGGCAGGTTGGAGTAAGGGCCTGCGGTGGTGTCGGCTGAGGTCCGTCACCATTGCAACTGGTGACCACCCTCCAGACCGTGGGGACCCGTAGCAAGGACTGCCGGGTAAGGAACTTATTACTCGGCCCATGTGGGCGCTACCTGGCCCGTTTCTGAACTTGTGTAAAGGGGTGTCACCTGTCTTAGTGGTGGCACCAGGGAACAGGTTATTTGGGTGGTGGGGGCGAACAGAAGGTGGCCCGGTCCGTTGGCAACGTTTAAGACTTGTGGCTCCCATAAGGGAAGAAAGTTACCTCGATGTAAATATGTTATTATACTTGTAAACCTATTTTATCCCCTTTTTCTACAGTTCCAGTTTATAAATGGTGGTGGTCGGACAGCCCGCAGACGGTCTGTATTTAACCAAGGGGGAATGTGAAGCCCTGACACTGCAGGTAGTCCCACATAGGCCCCCGCATAACCTAGGTTACACACAGCCAATCAGAAAACCCTAGTCACCTCCCCCAGGGAAAGACAGGCACACCAGTGGGCGGGACCAGACGGAAGGAAACACCCACCTAGGCGTCTGGAGAGCTCGGGGAAGGAAAGTTAAAGGAGAGAGAGTAGTTGTTGAGTGAAGTGGAGTGAAGTCCAGGCCTCTGCTTTAGGCCGGAGGCTGAACTGACAGGTGGCAGTGTCGGAGCCCAGACACATTGGCTAGGTGGCAGACGGTGGGCCCATAGCTAGCAAGAGATGGGAAAATGGCTCGGCAGATCCGAGGTGGACCGGGACAGGGTTGGAGCCCGCCAGTACCGACACCGGAGACCCATCCGGAAACCGTGCACAGAGGGAGTACTCGGACCCTGAAGCCCGGACCGGAACCAACGGCCTAGCTAATTAACTGATTGAGGGCAGGATTATAGGTCCTGTCCCAACCTAAGTCCCGAAAAGAGACAACCACCCACAGAGAGGGATAAGGCATCCGTCAGAGCCTGTAGATTTCACGGGTCAGCGTCAGCGGACAAGGCTTGCAATAGTATTACCGGGAGCGGACTCCCGAGTTCCAGACCGGGAAGTCCACAACACTACAGCACAGTGCAGAGGGAAGAGATACGGACCACCAGCACGGGCGGGGGACCAGAATACACCCGGTCACGGCGGCCGGCCACCATCACCTTGGTTAACCAATGGACTTGTCTGACCTCTTTAATCGTGAGTAAGCTGAGACTCCTTGGTCTGAACAGGTGCACCGGTCCCTGCCATCACCGTCCCCTGCACCAAGTCACTGGGTCCCGGGGCCACCATATCTACCCACGGAGGGGTTAACAACAAGCTGCCATCCCATCGCCCCGGGTCTCCCACAACAGCAGCACTGGTGGCACATCTCACCAAACACCGTGGGTGGCGTCACAGACAGTTTACTACCATCCCTGTACAAATACGTCCCCTTTTAGTCGGAGTGTCCGCGCGACCCCCGGGTCCGGCAGGATCCCTTGAGCCGTACCGTAGATCCGGATCCGAGCAGTGCTGGCTGCTGGCACGGGGGCGGCACACTTACAGATCACGTCCGCTGTGGATTCAGCGGTCTGGTCCCTGGTGGGGACAACCACGGCGAATATTGTGAAGTGATCAGTCATCACAAGGCACGAATGGTGCTCACTGAAAGAATACCCAATGGTCAGGTAATCTACCATTAACACGTCCAGCGGTGCGGAAGTCACGATGGTTTGAACAGAGGCCCTTTGTCCAGGGGACTTATTCAACTCGCAGGGCCGGCATCTAGCACACACCTCCCTTATAACTTCTTCCAAGCCGTGAGCGTATACAAATCGGTGCGACCATCGATAAAGTTTTCTCAGCCCCAAGGTGAGCACCTTGGGTATTGGCCTCGTGAGCAATGTCTGGGGCTGCTAAGGATGGGATTACTACCTGCCATCGGTACCCTAACTCAGCCGGTAAGTAGATCCAGCGATACAACACTCCCTCTGTCTGTCTCACTGCAGTAACTTTTGCTTCTCCGAGCTCAGCTGAGGTCTAGCTTTCACATCAGGCCAAATTTTCTGATTCACCCATTTCTTTACTCATGACAGCCAGGGGTCCGCGTTCTGTAGATTGCTGGGGAAGACTCATCAAGAATGGGCCAATCTGACTACTTGTGCCACCACCCCACTTGAACGTGCCAGATCTACAAACTCAGGTAATCACCTCAGGTTAGGAATTTCGGTACCCTCGATATCTTTGTCTACCTCACACCCTGGCGTATCTCGCGTTACCTGTGGCAGGGCATCCGCATTGGAGTTCCCTTTGCTGGATCGGAACCGAATCGGGTAATTAAATTTGGACACTCGCGCCACCCATCGCTGTTCTAACGCTCTCAGTTTGGCGTTCTCCAGATGCGCTAGCAGGTTATAGTCTGTAATCACAAGAACTTCTGATCTCAACAGATACTCAGCAAATTTTTCGGTCATGGCCCACACCAGGGCTAACATCTCCAGTTTGAACGAAGTATAGTTATCAGGTTTGCGCTCAGTGTCCCATAGGGATCTGCTGGCATACGCGACCACCCTCTCCCGTCATTCTTGTTCTTGGGCCAACACTGCTCTCAGCCCATGCAGACTTCCGTCCGTATACAGAGTAAAGGGCCGGTTAAAGCGAGCATATGCCAACAGAGGTGCCTGTATGAGAGAGGCCCAAATTTGGTCGA
This sequence comes from Anomaloglossus baeobatrachus, assembly GCF_048569485.1. Lineage (NCBI taxonomy): Eukaryota > Metazoa > Chordata > Amphibia > Anura > Aromobatidae > Anomaloglossus > Anomaloglossus baeobatrachus. The sequence continues at coordinate 254,177 of NW_027442028.1, read as the reverse complement.
ATGCCTGTTGTTTTCAATTGGTCCATTGGTTAGGCTGATTCCTGGGGCCCTGAGATGTCCCCCTCAATAACTCATTCAATGGTTCAGACATCTTAGCGAGTCTTTCACAAACTGACGATGGCCAAACCAAGGAAGGCCCGCACATCTCTCACAGTTCTGGGAGTGGGCCACTCCTGGAAAGCCTGTATCTTGCTCTTGGCCGAACGCAAGCAATACTTCTTGGGTTTGTGTGATGCCCTCGAACTAGTCAGGGTGTCACAGGGAACTGCACCCTCTTTTCTTCCTGGTGCAGAACCCACCCTCCATGGTTCTGGGATACTAACTTTGATGTTGCTTCCATCAGCATTCAAACCCTAGTCACCTTACACCACACCCGGTCAGGCACACCAGTGGGTGGTCTAGCTGGAATAGGGCCACCCGCCTAGGGGTCAGACAGACTGGTGGGAGGGACACAGTCAGAACAGTGGTAGCCCTCAGAGAAAATGAAGGAAAGCGATCCAGCTGAGTGACCAGGTGATTTATTCAGTGCAATACAGACGACATGGCATAGTCGTGGTTAACGCGTTTCTGGCTTAACGCCCTTAATCATAACAACTAGTGAATGTTGCCAGTGCCGCTATATACTCCCCTCTCCCTCTGGGGCAATCAAGCGGAAATGGAAACATATGTGTCAGCAGACAAAACTGGATGAGAAAAAGTGAGCAAGTGAAAAAAAACATATATGTGTATATGTGAAACAGAATACTTTTGTTAGAACCACATATGAATGCTCTATTATTTTTTATTATTGTTAAATGTCCCTGATAATCAAGAACAAAAATCTCATATATGAATGATACTAAATAACAAATGAATGTATCATACATTCATGCTATTTATAATTTCATATTAACAATAACAAGAAAGAATCATATATATATATATATATATATTTTTATCTACATGACTCTTCTATTTGTTTATGTGTATATTATACTTATATATTATTAATTTATACTAAAATATAAGAATGCATGAGTGAAAATATAGAGCAATCATATGGGGTTTCACAAGTTTAATATCAATATGATACAATATTATATTGTTGTATTAAGGTGGAAAAAATACTTTGAGTGAACAGTGGGTGATCATAAAATTTCCATTAAAGGGGTTATCCGGCTTCTTTGACATTTTATTTTTTATTTCCCTATTGGGCTACATTGGAGCAGGTAAGTAGATAGAGACCACTTACCTGCCCTGCTGTCAGCCCCTCTCCCCTGGCTCAGAGCGGTCATGTGACACCTCCTGCCGCGATTTTGCTGCTTCCGGTCATTTCATGTCAACATGGGCAGGGCCATGTTGACATGCAAATGTGGAACAGCTTGTCGCCTCCCTGCTGGGTGTCTACAGTGTGATGAGCCCCGCTCCCCTTCCCTGCACCCTCCCACACATTCCCCCGCACCTCTTTTACTCTCCAGTAACCTCCCCCTGCACTGCTGTGGGGTCCGTGACCTGGGGGCGGGGCCTGGCGGCAGCTGCAGTGGTGTCAGCGCCAGCACCGGGCCCCCTGCTCAGGATCACACATTCAAATGTACCGGCATCACAGATCACCGATGCCGGTACATTTGAAAGTGCTGATGAGAAGCAGCGCAGCGTTCTCATCACTGTCCCTCCCGCTGTCTGTGCTCTCTTCAGCACAGCGGTGACGTCACTACTGTGCTGAAGAGAGCACAGACAGCGCACGAACGTGCAGGAGCGGCGGGGACCGAGGACAGGTGAGTATGTACTCCACATGTGTTCCCGATGGGGATGGGGGGGGTTGCAGAGCCATATGTGTGCGTGTGAGGTGCAGAGCCATATGTGTGCGTGTGCAGAGCCATATGTGTGCGTGTGCAGAGCCATATGTGTGCGTGTGCGGTGCAGAGTCATATGTGTGCGTGTGAGGTACAGAGCCATATGTGTGCGTGTGAGGTACAGAGCCATATGTGTGCGTGTGCGGTGCAGAACCATATGTGTGCGTGTGCGGTGCAGAGCCATATGTGTGCGTGTGCGGTACAGAGCCATATGTGTGCGTGTGCGGTGCAGAGCCATATGTGTGCGTGTGCAGAGCCATATGTGTGCGTGTGCGGTGCAGAGCCATATGTGTGTGTGTGCGGTGCAGAGCCATATGTGTGCGTGTGCAGAGCCATATGTGTGCATGTGAGGTGCAGAGCCATATGTGTGCGTGTGAGGTACAGAGCCATATGTGTGCGTGTGAGGTACAGAGCCATATATGTGCGTGTGCGGTGCAGAACCATATGTGTGCGTGTGCGGTGCAGAGCCATATGTGTGCGTGTGCGGTACAGAGTCATGTGTGTGTGTGTGCGGTGCAGAGCCATATGTGTGCGTGTGCAGAGCCATATGTGTGTGTGTGCGGTGCAGAGCCATATGTGTGCGTGTGCGGTGCAGAGCCATATGTGTGCGTGTGCAGAGCCATATGTGTGCGTGTGCGGTGCAGAGTCATATGTGTGCGTGTGAGGTACAGAGCCATATGTGTGCGTGTGCGGTGCAGAACCATATGTGTGCGTGTGCGGTGCAGAGCCATATGTGTGCGTGTGCGGTACAGAGCCATATGTGTGCGTGTGCGGTGCAGAGCCATATGTGTGCGTGTGCAGAGCCATATGTGTGCGGTGCAGAGCCATATGTGTGTGTGTGCGGTGCAGAGTCATATGTGTGCGTGTGCAGAGCCAAATGTGTGCGTGTAAGGTACAGAGCCATATGTGTGCGTGTGCGGTGCAGAACCATATGTGTGCGTGTGCGGTGCAGAGCCATATGTGTGCGTGTGCGGTACAGAGCCATATGTGTGTGTGTGCGGTGCAGAGCCATATGTGTGCGTGTGCGGTGCAGAGCCATATGTGTGCGTGTGCGGTACAGAGCCATATGTGTGCGTGTGCGGTGCAGAGCCATATGTGTGCGTGTGCAGAGCCATATGTGTGAGTGTGCGGTGCAGAGCCATATGTGTGCGCGTGCAGAGCCATATGTGTGCGTGTGCGGTACAGAGCCATATGTGTGCGTGTGCGGTGCAGAGCCATATGTGTGCGTGTGCAGAGCCATATGTGTGCGTGTGCGTAGCCATATGTGTGCAGAGCCATATGTGTGCGTGTGCAGAGCCATATGTGTGCGTGTGCGGTACAGAGCCATATGTGTGCGTGTGCGGTGCAGAGCCATATGTGTGCGTGTGCGGTGCAGAGCCATATGTGTGCGTGTGCAGAGCCATATGTGTGCGTGTGCAGAGCCATATGTGTGCGGTACAGAGCCATATGTGTGCGGTGCAGAGCCATATGTGTGCGTGTGCGGTGCAGAGCCATATATGTGCTTGTGCGGTGCAGAGCCATATGTGTGCGTGTGCAGAGCCATATGTGTGCGTGTGCGGTGCAGAGCCATATGTGTGCATGTGCGGTACAGAGCCATATGTGTGCGTGTGCAGAGCCATATGTGTGCAGAGCCATATGTGTGCGTGTGCGGTACAGAGCCATATGTGTGCGTGTGCGGTACAGAGCCATATGTGTGCGTGTGCGGTACAGAGCCATATGTGTGCGGTGCAGAGCCATATGTGTGCGTGTGCGGTGCAGAGCCATATGTGTGCGGTACAGAGCCATATGTGTGCGTGTGCGGTGCAGAGCCATATGTGTGCATGTGCAGAGCCATATGTGTGCGTGTGCGGTGCAGAGCCATATGTGTGCGTGTGCAGAGCCATATGTGTGCGGTACAGAGCCATATGTGTGCGTGTGCGGTGCAGAGCCATATGTGTGCGTGTGCAGAGCCATATGTGTGCGTTACAGAGCCATATGTGTGCGTGTGCGGTGCAGAGCCTGATGTGGGGCTGTTATTTGCAATGCTGTAGTGATACCAGGTCAGGTGCTGGGGAAGAATACTGACAGGGAATGTGTGTGCAGGGGGCGGGCAGAGGGCGAGGCTGGACACTGGGGTGGGGCTGGACACTGAGGCTGGGCGGTGACAGCTCTGACTGAGGTTCAGCACAGGAAGTGGTCAGTTTGCTGGATCTGAATGTAAACAAGAAGCTGCCGAGAATAAAGGGATAATTCAAGAGGAACAAAAGTTAGAAAACAAAAAATAACAATGTAGGTGTGATTTATATGACAATACAGCACAGATAAACTCAAACATTTTTGTTAAGCTAATGTCGGACAACTCCTTTAAGATTTTTCACAAAACTGGAAAACCACTAATTTATATAAAATTAGTTAAAGTAATTCACATTTGTCATATTTATACAAGAAACATGAAAAATTGTATACAGATTCATCAGACATTGTGGCAAGTGCCATATCAAATAGTCCATTTTGATTGAAATAAAGCAGTTCATTTCATTTGGAAACAATAAGAGAAATTCCTTTGTATTAAGCCAGTATCTCAGTTGCAACTTTTTGGGGAAACTCCAGGTCAGATTCAGTTGGGAAGTTCATATCATTAGTCACGTAAAATGGTCTGAAAGGTAAATGAGTAAACAGACCAGTGACACACTGGACCGGAATGTTGCTGTGAACAAGCAGGCACACCCATGTCATAAAATTGCCATGATTATGCACAGTATTTCCATCAACACCAAAAGTCTCCACAAAAGGGGAAATAGAAGAGAAAGTGACACTCATCGCATGAAAGAAAGACTGTGATTGCGATTTAGACCATAGTGCAGTGACATTCCAAACTAATTGCAATACAAAGCCCAGACATTAATAATGTAGCATTATATCGCGTCTGAGATTCAAGCCATGGGGAACTCTGGTATTCAATTGGAAAATCCACCATGCCTCTCTATTTCTCAGACCATTTAAGCTGAAACCATGTTTATGTATTTTATGCAGTTTTTCAATCACATATGCAGAAAAAAATTCAATTGACCTATTGTGTTCTTGAATAAAATGTTTAGAAGCTTGTGATGTGTTTTTTATTTGGTTATATTTGGCAATATCATGGAGTTGTTCCTTTATTCTAGTGCAAACCGTTCGCTTTGTGCTACCAACATATTTTAGATTGCATTTATTGCACTCTATAATATAAGTGACCCATCTCGTATTGCAGTTTAAAAAGGAATTAATTTGATACTTGTTATTATTGGATGTGTCAGTGAAAAATTTACATTTTTGCAACTGTACACATTTTACAATTGTGCAAACCGCACTTATAAAAACCCTTTAATGATAACCAATTACCTTTAGTTTTTGGAAATCTGACAGCACTAGGTGAGAGAATATTGGCCAATGTGGTTGCTTTTTTATACACTACTCTATAATTGTTATGTAAAATATGGTTTAAGGTATCCTCTTCTCTCAAAATAGAAATATTCTTATGGAACATACGTTTAATGAGGTCAAATTGGTTACTGTATTTCAGAACAAGAGAAAGTGAATTATTTTGTGGTGTATAATTTTTTTTGGTCCATTTTTTTGATTTTTTTGAGTTGTCATTGGGTTCTAATTCTGATGAGTGAGAATCATTATCAATAATTATTTTATTAATAATTTTTTTGGCACTAGTAATCATCCGATTTTTATAACCTCTAGCTTGTAGGTGAGTCTCAATGTTGTTTAGTTTTACAGAATAGGAATCAGGGGTATTGCAATTACGATTTGCTCTAATAATTTCACCCAAAGGGATTGCTTTAATCGTATGTGCTGGATGGTGACTAGTAGCATGTAAAATAGTGTTCCCTGCTATTTGTTTTCTATATGTTTTGGTGGAAATTTTGGAGAACATTTTCCCCTCTAGGGTTAAATCCAAAAACTGAGTAATGTTGCGACTATATTGGACTTTAAATTCAAGATTGAAGACGTTATTGTTTAAATAAAAAATAAAATCTTGTACGGCAGATTCATAGCCCGTCCATATGATTAACATATCGTCTATGAATCTGCCGTACCATATTATGTCCTTTAAGAAGGGGTTCTGTGAATCGTAAATATATATTCCTTCCCACCAAATCATGGTCAAATTAGCCACAGAGGGTGAATATTTGGCTCCCATTGAGACTCCAGCACTCTGAACAAAATACTTGCCATTAAAATAAAAATAATTGTTTAACATGAGAAATTGAACCACATTTGTGATGTAATCAATAATATCTATAGTCATGTCAGAATATGTGGTCAAATGATGTTTAAGTGCCGATAAAGCCACTGCCACTTAGCACTGCTTTGCCTGTGATTGCTGGTCCTGTGAGTGATATCCTGATCCGTCTGTTCCTGTGCCCCCGTTCCCTTGTCTGTGTTCTGTCCCCTGGTTGTCCCTCCTGTCCTCTGTCCCCTCACCTACCTCCCCACTCGGTTGCTTCCTCTGGTACTGACCTTGGCCTGACTTTGACTCCGCTTTTGCTTGTTCCTCTGGTCCTGCTTCTGCCCGTACTGTGTTTGACCCAGCCTGCCTGACTATTCCTCACATGCCCTGCAACTCTGCTTCTCAGCTGTGCTGTGAAGCAGTGTACGAAAACACTGTGTATTTACTTCCTGGTTCTCGTTGCTTTGTGTTGTGTCTTCTGCTACAGAGCTCCGGCTCCCCCTGTTCGCAGCTTGACATATACTGAGTTAATCCTTTCCTAATCACAAAGTTTTCTTGCTAATAGTTTATCTATTTTATTGGAAAGTTTGTAGTATGTGGCTTGCGTCCATCTTAGTGTTCTCTCCGTTTTTGTTGTCAACAAAGTTTGTAGTTGAAATGTAATATCTGTTATACGTTTGGTAAGATGGATAGTGGGATATGATTGGTTTGCTGCCTCTAACTTTAACAAGGTAATTTCCAGCTCTCTTTGAGCGGCAGTTCTGTCCTTTTTTTTTTTTTTGAGGCCATCTTGATAAAGGATCCCGTGATATATATTTTGTGATGATAAGCACTATTTAAAGGGAAAGTCATCAAACACATTGTGCTACAAACTATTGTGTAAAATTTTTAAATATTTTGTGACTTTTGACATTTTTTATTCTGAAATGTAAGAGAAGTTTAGTAAAAGAGGGTGGTGCCGGAAACGGTCAGATTCACAATAATTTGGGCCCTTTTATGATATGTGATTTTGCCTATTGTACTCTTTTTACTTTTACTAATTGTTAACCAATTCCTGTATTTTTTGTACTTTAAGACACATCCCCCGCCCCCCCTCAAAAAAAAATGTGTAGGAAGGGGGGTTGTCTCATAGTCCGAATGCTCCTGGCTGTGGCTGGAGGAGTGGTAGTGCAGGAGTGAGTCACAGGAGGCAGGAACCAGCACTGCGGCTAACAGTGTGCCTGCTAATAGCAAAAGTGAATATTCACTGCTCCTCACTCCCATAATCCTGTCTACCTCTAGGCACTGAAGCGAAAATCGAGGGGTGTGTGGCATTATGGGCGTGGGGAGCAGTGACTCTTACTTCTTTTTAATAATTCACTTGTCCCCAAGCCCATAATCCCAGGTGTGGGAAGCAGTGAATATTCCGGCAGCTGATATCTGCGTGTAACTGCAGGTGAATGGCAGTGATGTCATGCGAAGCGCCGCTTATACACTGAATTCACTTGCCAACATCAAAAACAACACCACACACTGGGGGAGCAGCTGGATGGTGAGTATAATCATTTTTTTTTATTTCTGCAGTGTGATGAGGGATATTTATACCAGAATGACGCCAGGGGCAGGTGCAACCTGCAGCCCAAGAGGTAAGGGGGCTCATTTTCACTTGTAAATACTAAGATTGGGATCATATATACCAGGATAAGGGACATATATTCTGAAATGGGCTTAGGATGGGGATCATATACATTAGGATGATTGCAATATATACCAGGATGAGAGGTATACATACCAGGATGAGGATCATATATACCAGGTGGGCCTTATATACCAGCATGGGGATCATATATACCAGGATGAGCCCAGGATGAAGGCCATATATACCAGGATGGGAGAAAGATGAGGAACATATATACCAGGAAAAATGACATATGCACCAAAATCAGAGACACATAACTGGAAGGGCCCCAGAATGTGGAATAATAATAATTCCCCACTCCCCCCCCCCATAACAGTGCATCAGGACTACGTTTTTTGCTACATTTTTTTTCCTATTTTCCTCCTCCTAGGTGCATCTTATAGTCATAATAATACAGTAAGTTTAAAAAGAAAAAAAATGGTGCATTCCCTGACCAAGTCTTACTTGAGCAATTGACTTTTGCATAAAACCCTTTTACTCACAGTACATCATGATGCCTTCTCCCATGTGACTCATCTGACAACAGGACCTGAGTAATGATAAAAACATTTGCCAAATTCCAAATGCAAGAATGGCTCCTCTACTGTGTGGGTTTTCTCATGATCGACAAGACTTGATTTACCAGTTAAACATTTCAAATATTCACAACATGAAAAAGGTTCCTTCTCTGTGTTGCTTCTTCAGATGTTTAACGAGATTTGATTTCTGAGAATAAAATTTTCCACATTCAGAACATAAAAATGGTTTATCCCCTGTGTGAAGTTTTCCATGGTCAATAAGAGTTGATTTCCTACTAAAACATTTACCACATTCCAGGCATAAAAATGGCTTCTCCCCTGTGTGTGATCTTTGATGACAAACAAGATCTGATTTCTGAATAAAACATTTCCCACATTCTGAACATGAAAATGGCTTCTCCCCTGTGTGACATCTTTGATGTACAACAAGTTCAGATTTCCAGTTAAAATATTTCCCACACTTTGAACATGAAAATGGCTTCATTCCTGTGTGATTTTTCTGATGTCTAACAAGGTATGTTTTCTGAATAAAACATTTCCCACATTCTGAACATGAAAACGGCTTCATCCCTGTGTGATTTTTCTGATGTCTAACAAGGTATGTTTTCTGAATAAAACATTTCCCACACTCTGAACATGAAAACGGCTTCTCCCCTGTGTGATATCTTTGATGGTCAACAAGTTCTGAATTCCAAATAAAACATTTCCCACACTCTGAACATGAAAATGGCTTCTCCCCTGTGTGAGATCTTTGATGTCTAACCAGAGCTGATTTCCGAATAAAACATTTCCCACATTCTGAACATGAAAATGGCTTCTCCCCTGTGTGATTTCTCTGATGCGTAACAAGACGTGATTTGTGAATAAAACTTTTCCCACATTCTGAACATGAAAATGGCTTCTTCCCTGTGTGAGATCTTTGATGCTGAACAAGTTGTGATTTCTGAATAAAACATTTCTCACACTCTGGACATGAAAATGGCTTCTCCCCTGTGTGAATTTTCTGATGTCTAACAAAGTCTGATTTCCTGATAAAACATTTTCGACATTTTAAACATGAAAATAGTTTCTCCCTTGTAGGAGCCATTTCATATTCCACATCCCTACTGTAACTTTTATTTTGCTGACAATTCTGTGATGAATCGGAATTTTGGACTTGTTTGAAAAGATTAGATGATAGAGCTTTCCGAGGAAGGACTGGAGGTATATCTGGGACAACAGCATGCTCTTCATATGTATCATGTGTGACACTTTGATTGTCAGTTTCAAATTCTGAAGATAATAGATTTCCATACGAACTCAAAATACAGTAATCTCCTAAAAATAAATACAATGTTATTAGTTTTTCATATCTTGAAAGCACATTTATTTCTTTTAAACCATAACATCAGAAATTAAATTAGGAAAAAATGTATTCCGAATCTGTTGTCCAATTTCGACATCTTAAGGCCCCGTTACGCGCTACGATTTATCTGAAGATATGTCGTCAGGGTCACGGTTTTCGTGACGTACTTCCGTCGTCGTTAGTGACGTCGTTGCGTGTGACACCTATGAGCAACTCCAAACGATCTTAAAAATAGCGAAAATAGTTGATCATTGACACGTCGTTCAGTTTCAAACTATTGTTCGTCGTTTCGAACAACATTGTTAGTGCGTCCGTCATCAGCGACACGGGCGTGTCATTACGAGCAATGCTCCACGCTTTCTCCGCTCTGATTGGTGGTACCAACTGCGTTCTGATTTGGCAGGCATGGTTGATAAGGCGGACACAATTATACGCCTCTGTCATTGCCGGAATTGTTGGGAGGATTGCTGTGTGACGGTGTCCACACGACCGCCTTAGTCAAACAATATATCGCTGAACGATGTAGCGTCGTTTGTGAGATGGGTACGTGTGACCGTTACAAAACGACCTAAGAGCGATCTCGGCAAATCGTAGCAACGATCTGGGCGATATCGTTGTGTGTAAAGCGGCCTTAAGAGTTACATCTTCGTTAATGCGGATCTCCCATTTCTAGCACCAGTTCTCTGGAATGTGCTATAGTAAATAATCTGATTGATTGTCACAATCTGACTGCAGGATAATGAGGGACAGGGGGCTCCTATACTGTCTCTCACACTAGGGGCCAGTAACCTATTCCTAACCACTGAATTACCCCTGAAGATGGAGATGACGGAGTCCCGTGCCTTACTAGTTCCTGAAGAGATCTAATCTGTTATCTCCCCCGGGAAAGGAATGGGCAGGAGTATGATGGAAACACAGATTAAGAAAGACGGGAAACATAGATTAAGACAGACAGGACACATTGCAAAGTCACAGAAATAAACAGTGAGAGACTAAGGAGAAAAGCAAGAGCTGGAAGGCAGCAACAAAAAGACAACAAGGCTTAACACCACAACAGCTTACAGCAATAGTACACAACAATAAACCGTACATCTCTATCACAACACCTCAACAGACAAGTATAGGTAACCTATAGTTGGCATTAATGAGATAGTCCAGCCAGCATATACAGAAGGGAAGCGAATGATACTTTCTCCTTTACAGCATGTGATCAAAGACATTAACAAGCATCCCAGCAGAGAATAACTCTTGCTAGCCTGCCCAAGCCTGTGGTTTGACACCTGCATCTCCCTGCGCTGCTCACAGACATCAGAGAAGTTAGCAGGCACAGTGTAGTTTCCACAGATCCTGATGCCGCCATGACAGTTGGCATACCCTGCAAACATCTCCTTGTTACATTGATCCACAACGTAGACAATTTCAAAGAGGGTTTTTTTCGAAGACGAAAATAAAATAGTTACAGATGCCAGATATACAGTGTGTCCACACATATCCTGTTCACCGCAATTAACTTGAGAACGGCGGCAGCTATAGGCATAGAAGTGGTGTCTAGGTATGCCCTACAACTTTGTAATTCACTTTTTTTCTCTCTCTCTCGTTCCAATTTCAAAATAAAAATGCTAACTCCGTTGTTTTGAACCAGGTGGCGCTATAGGTGGTTTCATTGCGTAGTGCATGGCTACTTTACTATACCTAGACACCACTTCTATGCCTAAAGCTGCCGACGTTCTCAAGTTAATGGCGGTGGACAGGATAAGGGTGGACACACTGTATAATGGGGTTTTCCGGAACTGTAACGTTGATGGCCCATCCTTAGGCTTTGTAACCAAAGCAGGTAGCAGGGTCTTGCGGTCTATGCAAATAAACATTAGGGCTCCAACTCATCAAGACTGGCGATGGACACTGAAAAATTACATCATGGATTGTAGTGATGGTTCTGGCATAGGGAAAACTGCATTTTGTTATGAATTAGAGAAGCGGTGGCATCACACCCTTCTTCTGGCCAAGCTCTGCCCATTTTGACAAAGCTGGTTAAAATTGGCGTGAAACCTCCAAAAGTTGCACAATTTTTTTCAAAACTCTCTGCTGCACACATTTTTTTGAGACCTTTCAAAGTGATTTATGCCATAATTGCTTTGATGAATCAGGGTCTAGGTGTAAAAATCTTCTGTAGGTGTCTCCATTCTTTCCAGGGTAGTTTGCCAGTAATTCACAATCTCTAAAGCAATAATTTAATTACATCTTTTTTGGTAGTTGAAAACTTTTGCATTTCAGTGAACGGTTCTAACTCTGCCTATTTTGGCAAAGCTGGTTCAAATTTGCGTGAACACACACACACACACACACACACACACAACACAAACACACACACACACACACACACACCAGCCTATCGCCTCTTTATTTTTAGACTTCTGTAATTAAGAGACCTTATATCACATGAGGTGATGTTAGAAAGGTCCTTAAGCAGTCCTATAATCGGTATATAAACACTGGGTGACCTAGTAGAATGGGGGTTCTGTGAAATTGTCCAGTTTGTTCTCCCTTTCCCCTAATACCAGTCCTGCATGCCAGCCTGTATTCTGTTCAATTTAGACTCCTGCAATGAAGAGACCTTTGGTTACATCATGTCACATGACTTTGAAGTCATCAAAGGTCCTTAAACAATCAACCTTAGAATAAAACTGATGGGATCCCTAAGAGAGTGAGGTTCCTGAGAAATTGCGGTTTGACTCCTCCTAACGCTGGCTCTGACTGTAACTAGGGCTTATTTTTGGAGTAGGGCTTATATTTCAAACATTCTCCAAAAATCCCATAAAATTATGCTAGGGCTTATTTTTGGTGTAGGTCGTATTTTTGGGGAAACAGGATATTCATGAACCCTCTGCAGGTCTTTGAGTTGCCTTCATAACAACATAGAGAAGGCACTAGAAACAAACAGCAGAAGAAGCAGAAGCAAAGAAAATACAGCTGAAAATAACCCAGAGCAGAAAGTCTAAAAATGTAAACACAAAATTAGTGCAGAAAGTACATGAGTAGATATCTCTTACTGGATAAAGCTGGAGGAGACACATCCTGAGGAACATCGGGGTCTTCTTGGTTACAGTCCTGTGGGAGAAGAGGACGGGGACATCTCTCTGGTGTTGTCCTCTTACTGGATAGAACTGGAGGAGACACATACAGGGACTGAATTAATTCCTTACATACAGATAATTATAGGCCGTGTGTATTTAGTCCTGTCTATTACCTGGTGATGTGAGGGGCTGGGGAACCTCCATCATGACGTCCTTGTACAGATTTTTGTGTCCTTCTAAATACTCCCACTCCTCCATGGAGAAATAGACGGTGACGTCCTGACACCTTATAGGAACCTGACACATACAATGATACCGTCACCCCCGATCCCTTCATAGCGTTACTGTATAATGTCCCAGCATTCCCAGCAGTGTCACCTCTCCAGTCAGCAGCTCAATCATCTTGTAGGTGAGTTCTAGGATCTTCTGGTCATTGATGTCCTCATGTATCGGGGGGTGAGGTGGAGGCCCCGTGATTGGGCTCAGGGCTCTTCCCCATCCCTCAGACACAGGGGCCTGACAGCGCTCACTAGAGGTCTTCTTCACTACTGTGTAATCCTGGTTATGGAGAGACACAGTAATAAATCTCACTCCAAACATTTGCAGAGTCCTCACCTCTCCAGTTCTGTCCATCTGTTATTCCCATAGATAAGAATGATGTAATGTGACGTCATCAGAATCTCTCACCTCTCCAGTAAGCCGGAAGAGGATCTCTAGGGTGAGGTGTAATATCCTCTCCGCCATCTTGTCCCTGTCCATATCCATCCTTGATGGGTCAATCAGGAGAATTCTCTTGTATAGAAGTTCTCCACTGAGAGGATCCGATATTGTAGGGACCTGAATGGGGAGAAGATGATGATGTAACATCATAAAGAATCCTGTACAGTAATATAATTACTGGAGACTTTATATCTGATCACTGGCCGTAGAAATAACACTAACATGTATGGCATGAAGGAGAAGAAAATTAATGATTTGGGGCTGCACTAATCGAAATGAAGAACCTCGATCCAATAATATTATAAAGCGGCTTTTCTTCCACATGTATGGCATGTGACTATTTTATAATATTAATCTGTTGGTTTTTGTTCTTTGTATATTTGCAGGGGTTTAGATTTCCAGATTTTTTCGGCTGATTCTTAAATGACAATGTTTTTAAATAGTTACTCTGGAAAAGTGACACTGAAAAAGACGTGGGTGTGGGGGTGGACGAGAAAACCAACCAGTGCCAGGAAGCTGCTGCCAAGGCAGATAAAATAATAGGATGCAGTGAACGAGGCACAGATGTTCCAGACAAGAACAGTTTTGCCTCTATACAAGTCACTAGTGCGGCCACACTTAAGGCCACTTTACACACAGAGATAAATCTGCGGCAGATCTGTGGTTGCAGTTAAATTGTGGACAATCAGTGCCAGGTTTGTGGCTGTGTACAAATGGAACAATATGCCCATGATTTCACTGCAACCACAGATCTGCCAAAGATTTATCTCTGTGTGTAAAGTGGCCTTTACAATATTCTGCACAATTTCGGGCTCCAATAAATGATGAGGAAGACATAACTGAACTAGAGCAAGTGCAGAGAAGTGCGACCATTAAAGGAATGGAAGGTCTGCAATAGGAGGACAGGTTAGCAAGCCTGGGGTTATTCATTTTGGAAACACAAAGGCTATGGGGCGATTTTATTACAATGTACAAGTATATCAGGGGCATTACTGAGATATTTCTAATTAGCTTTTTACAACTGAGACCTGCAATGATGACAAGGAGGTTCAATCATAATCACAGATGGGGATTCTTTACTGTAAGAGCAGTGACAATATGGAACTCTCTGACACATGATGTGATAAATGTTGATAGACTACAAAAATTCAAGGCGGGCTTGGATGCCTTCCGTGAAAAGTATATTATGGCAGATTATCAGTACTAGATTTTGTGATGGGACATTGATCCAGGGAACTAGTCTAGTATTTTTAGAGTCATGAAGGATTTTTGCCCCTTGAAAAAGGTATTCACACCCCTGGAACGTTTCTACTTATTTTTACGTTACTCCCACAAACGTAAATGTATTTTATTATGGTTTTATGGATATACCAGAATTAAGTAACAAGTATTTGTGAAGTGTAAAGGAAATGATAGATGGTTTTCTAAATATTTAAAAATATAAATCTGAATATTGTGACGTGCATTTGTATTCAGTCCCTTGTAGTATTATGCCCCTGAGTGACCAACTGCCTCCAGAAGTCACATAATTAGTAAATTGAGTCACCTGTATCATTTATTCTCATAACTACAGCTTTTTTGTGAAGATTTCACGAGTTTTGTTTGAGAACATTAGGGATCAAACAGCATCTTGAATACCAAGGAATCCACGAGACAGGTCAGGGATAAAGTTGTGGAGAAGAGTAAAGCAGGGCTCGGTTATAAAAAAAAAAAAAATAGCCAAAGCTCTGAACATTTCACTAAGCACTTTTCAATCCATCATTCAAAAATGGCAGGAGTATAGTGTGGAGACACGAGGGTCAGTGGGTAGAGTCGTCCGCTGGCCTGGCTGATTTCAGAAAGACTGCTCAGACCAGGGCTCATCCCACTGAACGCTCACACTCATTTTTTGTGGGCAGAACACTACTCAAACAACACAGGGTGAGGGAACCACACCTTGGTGATACATTATTGGTCACCAACAGGCAAACACATTTCGTACATTTACAGCAAGATCACAAGATGGTACAAGCGACAGAGTCTCTCCCATTTGTTGGCTCTCAAGGGGTTAGAATCTTTGCGACTTCGGGGCTTCCTGTGCCAACTATCCCAGTCAGCAGCACCTCGCTTTTGATGAGCACCCACTGAGAGGAGATAGCAGCAAGCTTAGAAAGCTGAACGAGCACAACAAGGTATGTAGCCAGGAAACTGAATTGTGGTCACCTGGGTTCTCCAGGCACAATTGTGGGTTCACCAATGAGCAGTGAAGCACATCTGTGATCTTCCAGCTAAAAATGTGGATTTTAGGCTGAAGTCCTGCAATATGAATGTGGAAAGAGGAGCAAAGCCCTTTTTATACCCCTCAGTTCTCATTTCAGAGTATTGTATCTTACAGGATTGGTGGGAGATGGCTGTTCGCTCATTGGTTCAGTTCAATTCGACTGCATAATATTCCTCTAATTAATGTAGTGAGAGGTTGATGCAATCCATATTTAACAGGCAATAGGGCTCCGGTCAGTCTGACATTAAACAATGGCTAACTTCTCTTGATTTGGCAATTAAAGAGACAAAAGGTCTGGCCTAATTAAGAACAGTTCACCCCTCACTCAAATCTCCAGAGCACAACTGCAAAATGAGACAGACATGGCCGTCCACCTAAACTGACATCCCAAGCAAGGAGAGCACTAATTATAGAGAAGCAGCCAAGAGGTCTGTGGTCAGTGGAAAAGCAGGAGAGATCCAGAGCTCAGGGGGAGACTCTGTCCACAGGACAACTATCAGTAATAAACTCCACATATTTGGCCTTTATGAAAGAGTGGACATTTTTAAAAGCAAAACTTAAAAATTGAAAATTGCTTCACAGACGCCTTCATCCAATTTACCTGAGATACAGCTGTTTTGTAAAGTAGAAGAAGCAAAAATGTCACCTCAAGATGTGCAAAGCTGGTAGAGACATCCCCCAAGAGACTGGCACCAGTAATTGCATTGAACGGAGGTCCTGCAAATTATCTTTTTTTTTTGTTTTATAAGACGCACCGGATAGTTGTGTGGTGGAGCAGGCCGGTGCGGTGAATGTCCCAGTCTGTCTGCAGTCCGGGCTTCAAAGAAACAGCGCTTGGAGTGGCACATGTGCAGATGGAGCTCTCATTCAAGAGCCTCATCTGTGCACGCAATGAGTCCAGGCGCCATCATTTGAATCCTGGAGCGCAGACAGACTGGGACACTCGCCGCACAACCACCAGAGTCCCCACAGCCACCGGCACGCACAGAGTGGCAGCCAGCAGGCCACCCGCCCAGAGAGGAAGGCAGCCGGCCGCCGGCACACAGAACCGCACAGACAGCCCCCCAGCAATTCTCCACTTCCCGGTAAGTTATATTTGGATTTTAAGACGCACCCCTCATTTCCCTCCCAACTTTTGTGAGGAAAAGTGCATCTTATAACCCGAAAAATACGGTATTTACTCAGGGGACTGAATACAAATGTACATCAGAATTTTCACAGTTACGGTATATTTCTTAAAATATTTAGAAATCCATGTATAATTTCCTTTATAGTCCACAAATGTTTGCTACTTTGTGTTATCCCATAAAACCCCAATAAAATGCATTTATTTGTGGCTGTAAAGAGAATAAAATGTGGAAAAGTTCATCGGGTATGAATAGTTTTTCAAGGAACGGGATGTCTACCTTAAACCTAAAAAAAAAACAGGAAATTTTGTCACAAATGTTCTCCAGTCTAATGGGCTCACACGGCCGGATAAAGAATCATCACAGCTTCATCCAGAAAACTAGGACAAGTCTTTTCTTATTTGTCATCCATATACAATCTGGTATTTACAGCCGCTATTAATAATTTACAAGACCATTTACAGCTTCCTCCATTACAGAACTGCAATGTACCCGTAACACAATGTCTGCTGTATGGTGGAGCTGGTGGGAATCTGATGGTTTGTGCAGACACAGACCTGAATGGACGAGTCTCCTCCGATTTACGGAAGGCACTAGAGGATGCTGGGATTATTCTCACACGCAGATTCTGTCAGTGAGAAAGAAAATCCCCATCTGCACTGCCACATCCAATAACAATGGTCTGAGGGCGAGATGTTGTGTTATTTTATGGACAGCACTGAAAATACAGTAGTGTGAACGAGGACTAAAAGGAATCATCAATGCTCTTATCTCTCCTAATCCTGCCATCTCCACCGCTCTCATTACACAAGTATTAGGCTACTTTCACACATCAGGTTTTTTTCATCAGGCACAATCCGGAAAAAAACGGGTAAAAAGGATCCGGTACCGCATCCGTTTTATCCCCATAGATTTGCATTGTTACCGGATTGTGCCTGATGGCTTTGTGTTGCATCCGTTTTTTTCCGGATGCGGCAAAATTAATTAAAGCGGCGTCAGGAGGCAACGTATCTTGCAACGTTTTTTTGTCCGGCAAAAAAACCGCATAGCGCCGGATCCAGCGCGATACGGCGTGTTTTACAATGGAAGCCTATGGACGCCGGATCTGGCGCAATGCGGCAAAAAACTGATGCGGCTACCGGATCCGTTTTTGTAAACTGCGCATGCTCCAATGTTTTAAAAAAAAAACGGATCAAGCAAAAAAAACGGACAAAACGGATGCAAAATGGATCCAATGGATCTGTTTTTTATGCATCCGGCATAACGGATCAGTTAAAAAATGGATCCGGTGGATACGGTTTTTACATTTTTTGCAGGATCCGTTAGATCAGGAAAAAAAAAGGATTGTGCCTGAATGCAGAAAACTGATGTGTGAAAGTAGCCTAACACATATAATACTGGAGGATAAACAAGACTGAGCAGAAGACCTTCACAGCCGTCTACACATCATAGGGAGATTTCATGGCCCCTTCTCTCCATCTACCTGATGATCCTGAGGAACATCGGGGTCTTCTTGTTTACAGTCCTGTGGGAGAAGAGGACGGGGACATCTCTCTGGTGTTGTCCTCTTACTGGATAGAACTGGAGAAGACACATACAGGGACTGAATTCATTCCTTACATACAGATAATTATAGGCCGTGTGTATTTAGTCCTGTCTATTACCTGGTGATGTGAGGGGCTGGGGAACCTCCATCATGACGTCCTTGTACAGATCTTTGTGTCCTTCTAAATACTCCCACTCCTCCATGGAGAAATAGACGGTGACGTCCTGACACCTTATAGAAACCTGACACACACAATGATACCGTCACCCCCGATCCCTTCATAGCGTTACTGTATAATGTCCCAGCATTCCCAGCAGTGTCACCTCTCCAGTCAGCAGCTCAATCATCTTGTAGGGGAGTTCTAGGATCTTCTGGTCATTGATGTCCTCATGTATCGGGGGGTGAGGCGGAGGCCCCGTGATTGGGCTCAGGGGTCTTCCCCATCCCTCAGACACAGGGGCCTGACAGCGCTCACTAGAGGTCTTCTTCACTACTGTGTAATCCTGGTTATGGAGAGACACAGTAATATATCTCACTCCAGACATTTCCAGAGTCCTCACCTCTCCAGTTCTGTCCATCTGTTATTCCCATAGATAAGAATGATGTAATGTGACGTCATCAGAATCTCTCACCTCTCCAGTAAGCCGGAAGAGGATCTCTAGGGTGAGGTGTAATATCCTCTCCGCCATCTTGTCCCTGTCCATATCCATCCTTCACGGGGCAATCAGGAGAATTCTCTTATATAGAAGATCTCCACTGAGAGGATCCGATATTGTAGGGACCTGAATGGGGAGAAGATGACGATGTAACATCATAAAGAATCCGCTGTAATAATACAATTACTGGAGAGAATAAGGGGAAACAGAATGAGAACATTCTGGGGGAACATTATACTGTGTGAGGGCAGAAAGGGGCTGAGGACCGAGGGCAGAAAGGGGCCGAGGACTGAGGGCAGAAAGGGGCCGAGGACTGAGGGCAGAAAGGGGCCGAGGACTGAGAGCAGAAAGGGGCCGAGGACTGAGGGTAGAAAGGGGCCTAGGACTGAGGGCAGAAAGCGGCTGAGGACTGAGGGCAGAAAGGGGCCTAGGACTGAGGGTAGAAAGGGGCCTAGGACTGAGGGCAGACGGGTTTCCTCACTTCCGGCCTCTCATAGTTGGGGCGTTTGTATCTATCAGAGGAAAAGGAACAAAAATCTCACGATTCATAGAAATCAACAAGAGAAAAATACCAAGAAAGTCTCAGAGCTGGAGGGGTTAATGTCACCCGTGACAAATAATGAGGAATCTCCACACACCTCCACCTGCAGAGCCGCTGTAACGGATGTGTAACGGGTGACAGACAGTCATGTGGTTTCTGACCATAGAAGGTCACAGCGTTTGTCTGCCAGAACGCTCCCTGACTTTCTTTTGCTCCTGCTGTCCGTAGTCATTGGTATAGGAGCTTTCCTGCTGGATTCATCGCTCTTCCTTTTGCACTCAGCAGGAACTTGCCTTCTACCCAGCTACTGATCATCAGCATTCTCTAGGTGGTGAAATATCCCTCCCTTCCTTGGACTGGCCTGGTGCTGGTGATATTTTCAGTCCATTCAAGCCCTGGATGTAAGCAGGTCGCTTCTACTCCTCTGAGGTATTGTTGCTGAAAACTTCGCTGAACTTCTACCTGTGTCACCTGTAGATAAGTAGTTCATGCATTTTCCTGTGCGTCCTCCTTGTGTCTTTAGTGGGGTTGATGAAGAGCTCGTCCCATCCGTTCCCTATTTAGGGCCCCACAGTAGTTATATCTTGGGTCAGGTATCCGGCTCGGCGCAGAGGTGCGGAACCTATCTATGGTGGTGAGGGCCCAGGGACCAGCAGTAGTTATAGCTAGGGTCAGGTATCCGGCTCGGGGCAGAGGTGAGGAACCTATCTATGGTGGTGAGGACCCAGGGACCAGCAGTAGTTATAGCTAGGGTCAGGTATCCGGCTCGGGGCAGAGGTGCAGAACCTATCTATGGTGGTGAGGGCCCAGGGACCAGCAGTAGTTATATCTAGGGTCAGGTATCCGGCTCGGGGCAGAGGTGAGGAACCTATCTATGGTGGTGAGGACCCAGGGACCAGCAGTAGATATAGCTAGGGTCAGGTATCCGGCTCGGGGCAGAGGTGAGGAACCTATCTATGGTGGTGAGGACCCAGGGACCAGCAGTAGTTATAGCTAGGGTCAGGTATCCGGCTCGGAGCAGAGGTGAGGAACCTATCTATGGTGGTGAGGACCCAGGGACCAGCAGTAGTTATATCTAGGGTCAGGTATCCGGCTCGGGGCAGAGGTGAGGAACCTATCTATGGTGGTGAGGACCCAGGGACCAGCAGTAGTTATAGCTAGGGTCAGGTATCCGGCTCGGAGCAGAGGTGAGGAACCTATCTATGGTGGTGAGGACCCAGGGACCAGCAGTAGTTATATCTAGGGTCAGGTATCCGGCTCGGGGCAGAGGTGAGGAACCTATCTATGGTGGTGAGGACCCAGGGACCAGCAGTAGTTATAGCTAGGGTCAGGTATCCGGCTCGGAGCAGAGGTGAGGAACCTATCTATGGTGGTGAGGACCCAGGGACCAGCAGTAGTTATAGCTAGGGTCAGGTATCCGGCTCGGAGCAGAGGTGAGGAACCTATCTATGGTGGTGAGGACCCAGGGACCAGCAGTAGTTATATCTAGGGTCAGGTATCCGGCTCGGGGCAGAGGTGAGGAACCTATCTATGGTGGTGAGGGCCCAGGGACCAGCAGTAGTTATAGCTAGGGTCAGGTATCCGGCTCGGGGCAGAGGTGAGGAACCCATCTATGGTGGTGAGGGCCCAGGGACCAGCAGTAGTTATAGCTAGGGTCAGGTATCCGGCTCGGGGCAGAGGTGAGGAACCCATCTATGGTGGTGAGGGCCCAGGGACCAGCAGTAGGTTTGGTCAGGAGTCACCAGCTTCACTTTCCCTAGATGCATGTTTTCCCTTCCCTTTTGTTGTTCACTTGGACTTACCCGTAACTAACGTGACAGCCGCACACTGGATATATGGCTGCTCTGTGCTTACAGGACCTGTGATGATGTCACATGGAGGGGAGGAGTCAGGGGTCACATGATCAGCTCCTCAGTGTATGCAGGACTCTGCTGTGCTGGTTGTCATGGTGCTGGATGAGGGGAAGTTTATGTGTGGGGTCAGGAGGGGTTTACAGTGTGGATGTAGCAGAGCCGTGTGTGTACGAGGTGTACGGAGCGGAGCCGTGTGTGTACGAGGTGTACGGAGCGGAGCCGTGTGTATACGAGGTGTACGGAGCGGAGCCGTGTGTGTACGAGGTGTGCGGAGCCGTGTGTGTATGAGGTGTACAAAGCAGAGCCGTGTGTGTACGAGGTGTACGGAGCAGAGCCGTGTGTGTACGAGGTGTACGGAGCGGAGCCGTGTGTGTACGAGGTGTACGGAGCAGAGCCGTGTGTGTACGATGTGTACGGAGCGGAGCCGTGTGTGTACGAGGTGTACGGAGCAGAGCCGTGTGTGTACGGAGCAGAGCCGTGTGTGTATGAGGTGTACGGAGCAGAGCCGTGTGTGTATGACGTGATGGGAATAGAGCCGTGTGTGTACGAGGTGTACGGAGCGGAGCCGTGTGTGTATGAGGTGTACGGAGCAGAGCCGTGTGTGTACGAGGTGTACGGAGCGGAGCCGTGTGTGTACGAGGTGTACGGAGCAGAGCCGTGTGTGTACGAGGTGTACGGAGCGGAGCCGTGTGTGTACGAGGTGTACGGAGCGGAGCCGTGTGTGTACGAGGTGTACGGAGCGGAGCCGTGTGTGTACGAGGTGTACGGAGCGGAGCCGTGTGTGTACGAGGTGTACGGAGCGGAGCCGCGTGTGTACGATGTGTACAAAGCAGAGCCGTGTGTGTACGATGTGTACGGAGCGGAACCGTGTGTGTACGATGTGTACGGAGCGGAGCCGTGTGTGTATGAGGTGTTTGGAGCGGAGCCGTGTGTGTACGATGTGTACGGAGCGGAGCCATGTGTGTACGATGGGTACGGAGCAGAGCCGTGTGTGTATGACGTGATGGGAATAGAACCGTAGGTGTACAGAGCAGAGCCGTGTGTGTACGAGGTGTACGGAGCAGAGCCGTGTGTGTACGAGGTGTACGGAGCGGAGCCGTGTGTGTACGAGGTGTACGGAGCGGAGCCGTGTGTGTACGAGGTGTACGGAGCGGAGCCGTGTGTGTACGAGGTGTACGGAGCGGAGCCGCGTGTGTACGATGTGTACAAAGCAGAGCCGTGTGTGTACGATGTGTACGGAGCGGAACCGTGTGTGTACGATGTGTACGGAGCGGAGCCGTGTGTGTATGAGGTGTTTGGAGCGGAGCCGTGTGTGTACGATGTGTACGGAGCGGAGCCATGTGTGTACGATGGGTACGGAGCAGAGCCGTGTGTGTATGACGTGATGGGAATAGAACCGTAGGTGTACAGAGCAGAGCCGTGTGTGTACGAGGTGTACGGAGCAGAGCCGTGTGTGTACGATGTGTACGGAGCAGAGCCGTGTGTGTACGATGTGTACGGAGCAGAGCCGTGTGTGTACGATGTGTACGGAGCGGAGCCATGTGTGGAAGACGTGTAAATCTTAGAGATATAAATATGTGGCGCCCCTGAGGCTTCAGGCGTCACAGGGTACTGCACCTTCATTAGCGTGTAGTACTTATCCTGGGTCCAGGAGAGGTTGGTACCGGTTTCCACTCACACATACATACAGTTACAGTGGGTTTCCTCTCCCCAATGGGAACCGGGCCAGGATCGGGTCACAATAGGGGGTCACTACAGCGGTTGGGTTTACAGGACGTAACCGCACCAGGGGCTCCCCGATCCACTGGAACTGGGGACTCAGGGTCAGGTAGAAGCAACCACCAGGGGGAGTGAGGAGCACACAGTGGGATGAGCAGGTTGACCTGGTGAGAGTAGTGAACCGGCCGGGGGCAGCGGCTGGGGGCAACAGCTCGGCACACACAACACAACTACAACAAGATGAGAACAGCTACGGACACAGAGCAGAGCGGACGTACCACGAGCAGCTCTGTGGGCTAAGGCGTTCAACACAATCGCTGGGGAGAAGCAGGCGGCTGCTTCCACAGGACCGGCGCTGTCGGGGTACAGAACCCTAGGGCAGGCATACTTCACGTTGTCTACCAACTCTGCAAGGGTCACGGGGAACGGCTAGAACAGTTACCGGATCTGTCCCACCGAGTCTGCAGCCAAATAGCATATAGGATCCGGGGCTGAGGTCCTTGACCGACCCCACATATGTAACGCCCCTGCAACTGGCTCGTTACAGGGTATTAAATATTACCCCCCTTTTTCCTGGGCAGGAGGAGTGAAGTCCACACACACACATCACACTGGCAAGAAGGAGCTAAAAGTAGTTTGATCCTGCATGACTCATCCTGTCTCCTAAATGAGCAGGTGTGCAGGTTCCCATGACAACCAAGGGGAGTGGGGCCTGGATAGGAGTGAGTACAGTGCAGGACGGGGAGAAAGTTGAGGAGAACATTAGAGGCTAGTGATGGGAAATCTAGTTCATTTTGGTGATTAGTTCACTGAAAAGATTAGTTCAAAAGATTAGCTCATTTAGTTCATTTAGTTCAGTATTTCTCTCCTGTGAGGAGCTGATAGGAAATGCATCATGTGACCTGTGAACTAAATGAACTATATGATATGCTGAACTAAATGTTCTATTGGAAATGAATCAGGACAGCCTAGTTCAGTCTGATGCATCTCACTGAGCCCAGCAGCGCCCCCTGTGTAGAGTGTAGAGTACTGACCCATAATGAATGTGTATGAGGGAGCCCAGCAGCGCCCCCTGTGGTAGTGTAGAGTACTGACTCATAATGAATGTGTATGAGGGAGCCCAGCAGCGCCCCCTGTGGTAGTGTAGAGTACTGACTCATAATGAATGTGTATGAGGGAGCCCAGCAGCGCCCCCTGTGGTAGTGTAGAGTACTGACTCATAATGAATGTGTATGAGGGAGCCCAGCAGCGCCCCCTGTGGTAGTGTAGAGTACTGACTCATAATGAATGTGTATGAGGGAGCCCAGCAGCGCCCCCTGTGGTAGTGTAGATTACTGACCCATAATGAATGTGTATGAGGGAGCCCAGCAGCGCCCCCTGTGGTAGTGTAGAGTACTGACCCATAATGAATGTGTATGAGGGAGCCCAGCAGCGCCCCCTGTGGTAGTGTAGAGTACTGACTCATAATGAATGTGTATGAGGGAGCCCAGCAGCGCCCCCTGTGGTAGTGTAGAGTACTGACCCATAATGAATGTGTATGAGGGAGCCCAGCAGCGCCCCCTGTGGTAGTGTAGAGTACTGACTCATAATGAATGTGTATGAGGGAGCCCAGCAGCGCCCCCTGTGGTAGTGTAGAGTACTGACTCATAATGAATGTGTATGAGGGAGCCCAGCAGTGCCACCTGTGGTAGTGTAGAGTACTGACCCATAATGAATGTGTATGAGGGAGCCCAGCAGCGCCCCCTGTGGTAGTGTAGAGTACTGACTCATAATGAATGTGTATGAGGGAGCCCAGCAGCGCCCCCTGTGGTAGTGTAGATTACTGACCCATAATGAATGTGTATGAGGGAGCCCAGCAGCGCCCCCTGTGGTAGTGTAGAGTACTGACCCATAATGAATGTGTATGAGGGAGCCCAGCAGCGCCCCCTGTGGTAGTGTAGAGTACTGACTCATAATGAATGTGTATGAGGGAGCCCAGCAGCGCCCCCTGTGGTAGTGTAGAGTACTGACCCATAATGAATGTGTATGAGGGAGCCCAGCAGCGCCCCCTGTGGTAGTGTAGAGTACTGACCCATAATGAATGTGTATGAGGGAGCTGAGGAGCAGTTCAGCAGCCACCATTTTGAGAACAGAACAGGAGCCAGTGATAAAGATTTTAGCAAGACTGATCTAGGCTACAGGAGGCTGCTCCTCTACAGGAGGGTGATCCTATCACACAGACGGGTGAGGGGCATGAACCACACACACAAACTCTCTCTCTCTCATACACACATATGGGCTGTGTCTGTCTACTGTGCAATTTCAGTTTTTATTAATATTATTATTACTATTATATTTGTATTTGATGTGTGGTGAGGTCTAGTGTTTTACTACCTTCAAGTGTGAGAGCAGGAGCCTCCTGGAGCTGTAGAGGATCACTCTCTATCTCCTCCCACTGCTGTTTAGTTCATAATGAACTAATCTCTGTCAGGATGGTGAACTAGATGAACTAGTTCACTCTGAGGAGTAGTTCATTTTGAACTACTCACTCACGAACTACCCATCACTATTAGAGGCTGCTAGAGAGTCCAGACCTCCACAGAACAGCTCCCTGCTGAGGAGATGCCATGAGACCAGGGTTGATAACATCTAGAGGAAGGGAATGGAGCCGAGGACTGTGGATCTTTGGGAACATTGTACCTGGTGGCGGTTAAGGTGTACGCTACCGGGCAAGAGAGAGAGACAGAATGGCTGCGGGTCCCCAAGATGCTCCATGCCACGGGGATAGCATTAACGCACCGAAAGAGAGGGACCCCCAGATCACCTCACCGGACCCATTCCTCCTACCTGCCCGGGACCGACCGGAGGCTACAGGCGGCGAGGACCAGCACCCGGGTGCGATGTGGAATGGACTGTAAATAAAGACTTGAACCCACACTCTGTGACTGGTGTGAGTAATGCTACCGCCCCGTGCCCCGGTGTCCCTGAGGACTGTTGCCCTGGGTCTCATTAACCTCCCGGGGCTCCCCCGCTCCACCTGTGGGGAGCGATTCCATCCAGCTGCCTGTAACACCTGCCCCGGAGAGAGATTGCGCAGCGGCGGCTGCACACCTGACCGCATACCACGGGTGGCGCTGCTAGCACCCCGTCCCATACTGTTTCCTGAGGGAGAGCGGTGGCAGAGGAGGCCGAGACCGCAGTGGCCATTGTGACCGATGGCAAGCTCCCCAGGAACCCCGTTACCCTACTTCCGTCCCCCTTGTCACACCGGACTGACTGTCGGACTTTCCTTTTATTGAAACCCGCCGGGGTCACGGAAGCTGGGTCGGGCCACTCACAGCCTGACCCCAAATACCACTGACCCGGTGACCGTGCCATCCCTGCAGGCCCCAGCGCGGGCGTTTCACATACAGGCTCCTTCCAGGACCTTTAAATATCAATTGTCCTTGATGAACACACTTCAAACACTGATCTATAACAACAATCTGGGCACTATAATGCTCAGATAAGAAGTGGAGCTGAATGCATAGTAAATCTTGAAAAGTACAAAACTTTATTTATTACAAAATCACAAGTAAAAACAGGAAAAAAGCCCTCAAAGTGGAGCACATCATCCCCAGTTAATAACCCTCAGAGAAATATATACAAGGATACATCCACAGGTATATTTATATATATAGCCACGAGTGGCTGATAACAGAGACAACAGAAGTCTATTAAGGCCCCGTCACACTAAGCAACATTGCTAGCAACATCGCTGCTAACGAACAACTTTTGTGACGTTGCTAGCGATGTTGCTGTGTGTGACATCCAGCAACAACCTGGCCCCTGCTGTGAGGTCGTTGGTTGTTGCTGAATGTCCTCGGCCATTTTTTAGTTGTTGCTGTCCCGCTGTGAAGCACAGATCGCTGTGTGTGACAGCGAAACAGCAACAACTAAATGTGCAGGCAGCAGGAGCCGGCTTCTGCGGAGGCTGGTAACCAATGTAAACATCGGGTAACCAAGAAGCCCTGTCCTTGGTTACCCGATATTTACCTTTGTTACCAGCCTCCTCCGCTCTCACTGTCAGTGCCGGCTCCTGCTCTGTGCACATGTAGCTGCAGGACACATCGGGTTAATTAACCCGATGTGTGCTGTAACTAGGAGAGCAAGGAGCCAGCGCTAAGCATTGTGCGCTGCTCCCTGCTCTGTGCACATTTAGCTGCAGCACACATCGGGTTAATTAACCCGATGTGTGCTGTAACTAGGAGAGCAAGGAGCCAGCGCTAAGCAGTGTGCGCTGCTCCCTGCTCTGTGCACATTTAGCTGCAGCACACATCGGGTAATTAACCCGATGTGTGCTGTAACTAGGAGAGCAGGGAGCCAGCGCTCAGTGTGCGCTGCTCCCTGCTCGTGTAGCTGCGTGCACTGGTAACCAAGGTAAATATCGGGTTGGTTACCCGACATTTACCTTAGTTACCAAGCGCAGCATCTTCCACGCAGCGCTGGGGGCTGGTCACTGGTTGCTGGTGAGCTCACCAGCAACTCGTGTAGCGACGCTCCAGCGATCCCTGCCAGGTCAGGTTGCTGGTGGGATCGCTGGAGCGTTGCTGTGTGACATCTCACCAGCAACCTCCTAGCAACTTACCAGCGATCCCTATCGTTGTTGGGATCGCTGGTAAGTTGCTTAGTGTGACTGGACCTTTAGTCTCCTCAGGCATAAATAAGCCAATTTAGAATATCAATGCTATATCAGCCAGTAGATAGCAAAATAGTTAGGTGCTACTATTCATGAAAATGTTCAAGATAATATCACCTGCCCATCAGCACCAGATAACATGTGCATTATTAAAATAGACTAACAGCATGCAAATAACACACTGGTTTGCACCTGCATAAATCTACCGTGCTGATGAGGAGGTGGTGGAAAGCAAAACTTCACAGAGCTAATTAACATTCAGTAAGCACCCATGGTCTATCATGAAACACTATATGGCTGATAACAGAGACAACAGAGGTCTATTAGTCTCCTGAGGCATATACAAGCCAATTTAGAATATCTCTGCTGTCTCAGCCGGCAGATGGCAAAATAGTTCGATATAAACCATTAGGTGCAACTATTCCTGAGAAAGTTCAAGATAATATCACCTGCCCATCAGCACCAGATAATGTGTGCATTATTAAATATGCTATAAACTGCGTGCAAATGACACACTGGTTTGCACCTGCATAAATCTACCGTGTTGATGAGGAGGTGGTGGAAAGCAAAACTTCACAGAGCTAATTAACATTCAGTAAGCACCCATGGTTTATCATGAAACACTGTGAGTCATATCAGTTGTCAGCTAACATATCACACAGGCATTCATGACAGACCACTAGAAGATGACATTGCATAAAATTACATAATACTATCCACAATCATATACCTGGAAAGGAGGGTAAACTAGGCGAGTGCTCCACCACCCCTGATGCCGTTTCGCCTCGCTTCTTCAAAAGGGGCGTGTCAGGGTGGGGAGATGTCCAGGCATTTATCTTCGTAAAGCAGCCAATGGCAGGAGCAGTTCAAACAAGCCTCCATACACGCCCCTGTCACATGATGCTGGTGATGTTGGCGTGTGGGGCAGTCACCGCCTACCTCTATCAAGTTCACTCTCCTGGATGCGCGCGTTGGAACACAGCGTGACACACAATGTCACAAATAAGGCGCATACCAGGAAGTGTGAGGAGCGGAGACTGGCGCACGCGCACTGCCGGCAAAATGTAACTTAATGCCGATATGGCAAACATCGCAAGGTATTTTAAATAAGGGAAAAATATTTTAAGGGAAAATTGGCAGTGTCTCTATTATAATTAGATTACAATCGATATACACAGATCATTCAACATGTACAAGCTTATATGCAGATGTCCATACATACATTACATTGCAAACATAGTAAATGTGGAGAAAAAATTATTAAATATTAAACAACAAATACTTCATGACAATGTGCAAATCCTCATATTATCAAAAGTAATGCCTATAAATTCTGCCGCTTGTGTGAACAGGCAGTCGATATGAATATAAAGGAGACTGCACATAGTGTAGGATTATCCCCAACAGCTATATATATTAGTCACAACCAGATTTCACAATAACAATTATAATTAGAAAAGCCGCATAAGGAATAAAAATTCTTCTGAAATATATGGGAGTTCATATCCGCTTCACCACATTAGATGTTTCAAATCAATTTAGGATTTGTTGCTTGCAGGCAGAAATAATTTGCCAGGAGCGTGATCTCGTATAGACGCACATTAGACTGCTTATCTAGGGCTAAAACAAAAGGAGAAGAAAACATTAAAACAAAAAACGGTTAACCTGGACTAAAACCATACCCACCCATAAAAGAAAACCGTAGGACAACTTCAAAAGAGCAAAATATGAGATTATCTCCCTGCAAAACAAGGCATTAATGAGCTATGCGGAAGAGACTATAAAAAGGAACCAAAGCCATCAGTTTCATTCAAACCTTGTGGAGTTAGGGATCCCAGTCTGTAGATCCATCTACCTTCTAATCTGCCCAGAGCTTGTGCGAGGTCCCCTCCCCTTGGTCCAAGCTGGATTTGGTCAATGACACGGAACCTTAGACCCTTCGAATTGCAGTCATGATGTTTTTTGAAGTGTCTTGGTAACGTCTTAAGTAAAGACGGATTTTCTATTGTACGGACATTCCTAATATCTTTAAGGTGTTCCAATGCCCTGACTTTAAATTTTCGTGTCGTAAGACCAACATATATCTTGGTGCAGGGGCATTCAGCCTGGTATATCATGCCGCTCGATGAACAGCTAAGTGTCTTCCAAATGGCATACCTGCGTGTACCATCATGGTTTTTGAAAAATTTTGTTTTGACACAATTCCCGCAGGCCTTACAAAGGCCACACGGGAAAAAACCATTTAGGGGATTGGAGACTTCATTACTTTTAGTTTTGGGACGGGCCTCGTAGTGGCTATGTACAAGAATATGTCGTAAGTTACGTGAGCGCCTGGCCACCAAGGAGGGTTTGGGGGGAATATAATTTTTCAAAATTGGATCAGTACATAAAATACTCCAATGTCTTTCCAAAATGGCCTTGAAATCCCTCCACTGGGAGTTATATGTTGATATTACTCTGGTCACATCAGGCCCCTCTTTGGATCTATTTTTAGGTGCAAAGAGGAGATCATTTCTATTGCAATTCTTGGCTCGTTTGTAACCATTCTTGATACTTCTCCTACTATATCCACGTTCCATGAATCTGCGGGAGATATCTTTAGATTGAGATTCAAAGGTCATTTCGCTGGAACATATTCTTTTGGCCCTCAAAAATTGTCCGATAGGAATACCATGAATAAGGGAGGGCAAATGGGATGAGGAGGCGTGCAACAACGAATTTGTTGCAGTCGGCTTGCGATATACATCAGTGTGTATGAAGCCGTCATCCAAAACTTCAATTTGGAGGTCCAAAAACTCAAGACGTCTGCCATATTTGTAAGTGAGTTTAATATTCAATTCGTTTTTATTAAGCTCGTTCATAAACTCAGCTAAATCACCCTCAGATCCAGACCACAGAAACCAAATGTCATCAATATAACGCATCCATTCCTGAACTCCAGATATTGCAGATGTGATATCTCCAGAAAATAAATGGCGTTCCCAGAAACCTAAAAATAAATTTGCATACTAGGGGGCACATGAGGCCCCCATCGCTGTGCCTTGTAACTGTAAATAAACCCTTTTGTTAAATGTGAAAAAATTATGATACAACACAAATTCTAAAAGGATCAGTAGGAGTTCAGAAATGGATGCGTCAATATTGCTGGTCTGTAAAAACCATTTTATGGCTCGAAGTCCATCAGTGTGTTTGATTGACGTGTACAGGGCTTCTACGTCAGCCGTCACCATGATCATCTCCCCCTCAACCTGTATGTGGCTAATTCTCTGCAAAGCAGAGGTTGTATCTTGAATGTATGATGGTAATGTTGCCACGATAGGTTTGAGGAAGTGATCGATAGTGACGGAGACGAGTTCACATAAACTGCCATTACCCGATATTATGGGTCGCCCTGGGGGTCTCTGGGGTCTTTATGGATCTTTGGGATCAGGTACAGAGTTGGCAGACGTGGATGAAGTTTTTTCACAAGGTCTAAAAATTTTTTAGGAATTATTCCTTCCTCGAAAGCCCTTTCTAAAATAGAAACTAATTTGTTTTGGTACTGAGCGGATGGGTTGGCGGATAATTGCTTGTAGCACTTGCCGTCGTTTAATAATTTATACGCTTGTTTTTCGTATAAAGTGGACGGCCAGACGACTAGATTTCCGCCTTTATCGGCTGGTTTAAAAACTACATTTTCTAGTTGACTGAGGTCTTGGAGTGCTTGCTTTTCAATTCTATTTTGATGTAAAACCGTCCAATCTCATCCGCTCGATATCTCCACAAACTAATTTGGTAAACACATCTACCGCTGGGCACAAACTGAGTGATGGGAAGGTTTTTGATTTATGCATGAGGTGCAATGGAAATTTATTTGTGGGGGTAGTGTCACTCTCCCTTGCTAGAGATTCTAGGGTATCTAAAGCTTCCCTCTCAACCGAGGTGTCGAACAAATCACCTCCACTAGATTTGTGATGTAAACGACGTAAAATCAACTTACGGGAAAATAGATGAATGTCCTTCACCGCTGTAAATTTATCCATTGGTTGAGAGGGAGAGAAGGTGAGACCCCTTTCTAACACACCCATCTGTACATCAGTTAGATTATAATCCGACAGATTAATTACCTTGTAATGATCTTGTCCCTTATGGGATCTGCCATCTCTCGGTTTGAACATGTCGTGATATTTGGATCCAGCTTTGTTTTTAGCTCTGGTCCTGAATGATATTTCGCTGCCTTCATCCATATCGCTAGATGACGCATAGCTGTCAGACATTGCTGCATTGGTATTTCCAGATTGATTTTTCTGTATGCGGGATCTGGGCATATTATAGCCCTTTTGCTGCCATTTATAAATTTTTTTATTTTCGTAGTCACCAAGATCTCGCTGGTACTTCTTTAACTTGGTTTGACTTATTTCTTGCTCCCATTTATCAATTTCTTTTTCTAAATCGGCCATATATTTGTTTATCTGGTCCACAGCCATATCTTTTTTGATGGTAAGCATTAATGCCTCAAGATCCTCATCAATTTTATTCAATGATATTAAATTATTTTCAATAATAATCTGGATAAACTCAAGGGAGCAAGTCTCAGCAGCCTTGATCCATCTATTAGTTAATAGCTCGTTATTAAGTTCAAAGGATGGAAAAACCTGCACTCTCAACCCCCTTGGTATTATTCTTTGGGAGTGATAATTGGTAAGAGAGGCCTTATTCCACCATAGTCTTGTCTTTTTTTGTACCAGGTTCCTATATTGTCTCAGGTGCTCCTTGTTGTCCACCAGGCTTTCAGATACGACAGACGGGGCTCCCTGTTTAAATAAATTTGTTGCCTTATTCAGCCAAAGTGTTTCTCTGGCTTTGAAAACCGTTTTTTGTTTTAATGTTTTCTTCTCCTTTTGTTTTAGCCCTAGATAAGCAGTCTAATGTGCGTCTATACGAGATCACGCTCCTGGCAAATTATTTCTGCCTGCAAGCAACAAATCCTAAATTGATTTGAAACATCTAATGTGGTGAAGCGGATATGAACTCCCATATATTTCAGAAGAATTTGTATTCCTAATGCGGCTTTTCTAATTATAATTGTTATTGTGAAATCTGGTTGTGACTAATATATATAGCTGTTGGGGATAATCCTACACTATGTGCAGTCTCCTTTATATTCATATCGACTGCCTGTTCACACAAGCGGCAGAATTTATAGGCATTACTTTTGATAATATGAGGATTTGCACATTGTCATGAAGTATTTGTTGTTTAATATTTAATAATTTTTTCTCCACATTTACTATGTTTGCAATGTAATGTATGTATGGACATCTGCATATAAGCTTGTACATGTTGAATGATCTGTGTATATCGATTGTAATCTAATTATAATAGAGACACTGCCAATTTTCCCTTAAAATATTTTTCCCTTATTTAAAATACCTTGCGATGTTTGCCATATCGGCATTAAGTTACATTTTGCCGGCAGTGCGCGTGCGCCAGTCTCCGCTCCTCACACTTCCTGGTATGCGCCTTATTTGGGACATTGTGTGTCACGCTGTGTTCCAGCGCGCGCATCCAGGAGAGTGAACTTGATAGAGGTAGGCGGTGACTGCCCCACACGCCAACATCACCAGCATCATGTGACAGGGGCGTGTATGGAGGCTTGTTTGAACTGCTCCTGCCATTGGCTGCTTTACGAAGATAAATGCCTGGACATCTCCCCACCCTGACACGCCCCTTTTGAAGAAGCGAGGCGAAACGGCGTCAGGGGTGGTGGAGCACTCGCCTAGTTTACCCTCCTTTCCAGGTATATGATTGTGGATAGTATTATGTAATTTTATGCAATGTCATCTTCTAGTGGTCTGTCATGAATGCCTGTGTGATATGTTAGCTGACAACTGATATGACTCACAGTGTCTCATGATAAACCATGGGTGCTTACTGAATGTTAATTAGCTCTGTGAAGTTTTGCTTTCCACCACCTCCTCATCAACACGGTAGATTTATGCAGGTGCAAACCAGTGTGTCATTTGCACGCAGTTTATAGCATATATAATAATGCACACATTATCTGGTGCTGATGGGCAGGTGATATTATCTTGAACTTTCTCAGGAATAGTTGCACCTAATGGTTTATATCGAACTATTTTTCCATCTGCCGGCTGAGACAGCAGAGATATTCTAAATTGGCTTGTATATGCCTCAGGAGACTTAAGGCCCCGTCACACTAAGCAACTTACCAGCGATCCCAACAACGATAGAGATCGCTGGTAAGTTGCTAGGAGGTTGCTGGTGAGATGTCACACTGCGACGCTCCAGCGATCCCACCAGCAACCTGACCTGGCAGGGATCGCTGGAGCGTCGCTACACAAGTTGCTGGTGAGCTCACCAGCAACCAGTGACCAGCCCCCAGCGCCGCGTGGAAGATGCTGC
This sequence comes from Anomaloglossus baeobatrachus, assembly GCF_048569485.1. Classification (NCBI taxonomy): domain Eukaryota; kingdom Metazoa; phylum Chordata; class Amphibia; order Anura; family Aromobatidae; genus Anomaloglossus; species Anomaloglossus baeobatrachus. The sequence goes on along the minus strand of NW_027442028.1, from coordinate 220,045 downwards.
GCTTGGTAACTAAGGTAAATATCGGGTAACCAACCCGATATTTACCTTGGTTACCACCGCACGGAGCTACACGTGCAGAGAGCAGGGAGCAGCGCACACTGAGCGCTGGCTCCCTGCTCTCCTAGTTACAGCACACATCGGGTTAATTAACCCGATGTGTGCTGCAGCTAAATGTGCAGAGAGCAGGGAGCAGCGCACAATGCTTAGCGCTGGCTCCTTGCTCTCCTAGTTACAGCACACATCGGGTTAATTAACCCGATGTGTGCTGCAGCTAAATGTGCACAGAGCAGGGAGCAGCGCACAATGCTTAGCGCTGGCTCCCTGCTCTCCTAGTTACAGCACACATCGGGTTAATTACCCGATGTGTGCTGCAGCTACATGTGCACATAGCAGGAGCCGGCACTGACAGTGAGAGCGGAGGAGGCTGATAACAAAGGTAAATATCGGGTAACCAAGGACAGGGCTTCTTGGTTACCCGATGTTTACATTGGTTACCAGCCTCCGCAGAAGCCGGCTCCTGCTGCCTGCACATTTAGTTGTTGCTGTCTCGCTGTCACACACAGCGATCTGTGCTTCACAGCGGGACAGCAACAACTAAAAAATGGCCCAGGACATTCAGCAACAACCAACGACCTCACAGCAGGGGCCAGGTTGTTGCTGGATGTCACACATAGCAACATCGCTAGCAACGTCACAAAAGTTGTTCGTTAGCAGCGATGTTGCTAGAGATGTTGCTTAGTGTGACGGGGCCTTAATAGATCTCTGTTGTCTCTGTTATCAGCCATATAGTGTTTCATGATAGACCATGGGTGCTTACTGAATGTTAATTAGCCCTGTGAAGTTTTGCTTTCCACCACCTCCTCATCAGCACGGTAGATTTATGCAGGTGCAAACCAGTGTGTTATTTGCATGCTGTTTATAGCTTATTTAATAATGCACATTTTATCTGGTGCTGATGGGCAGGTGATATTATCTTGAACATTTTCATGAATAGTAGCACCTAACTATTTTGCTATCTACTGGCTGATATAGCATTGATATTCTAAATTGGCTTATTTATGCCTGAGGAGACTAATAGACTTCTGTTGTCTCTGTTATCAGCCACTCGTGGCTATATATATAAATATACCTGTGGATGTATCCTTGTATATATTTCTCTGAGGGTTATTAACTGGGGATGATGTGCTCCACTTTGAGGGCTTTTTCCTGTTTTTACGTGTGATTTTGTAATAAATAAAGTTTTGTACTTTTCAAGATTTACTATCCTTCCAGGACCTGACTGCAGCATATACATTCTAGGCTTAACCATACCTCCCAACCATCCCGGATTCTGCGGGACTGCCACGATTTTTCAGGTCTCTCCGGCAGTCCCGCCTCACAGCTGATGTCCCGGTTCCTCCCCTCAGTGCAGAGAATAAATTAAAATATATTATCATCAGCTCTGGATTATTGGGGCGGCCGGGACTCGAACCCGTGAACCTTGAGAGCTCATTGTTCCATAGTCAGCAGCTCTACCACTGAGCCACTGCCTGGATTGAAAAACACAGGCAGTTTTGGTTATCTAGACCTCTATATTGCTGTTGAGAAGAAGCAGATTATTCAGCTGCAAAGACGAATGGAAGATAGACGGATGGAAGATAGACGGATGGATGATAGACGGATGGAAGATAGACGGATGGAAGATAGACGGATGGAAGATAGACGGATGGATGATAGACGGATGGATGATAGACGGATGGATGATAGACGGATGGAAGATAGCCGGATGGAAGATAGACGGATGGAAGATAGACGGATGGAAGATAGACGGATGGAAGATAGACGGATGGAAGATAGACGGATGGATGATGGACGGATGGATGATGGACGGATGGATGATGGACGGATGGAAGATGGACGGATGGATGATGGACGGATGGAAGATGGACGGATGGAAGATGGACGGATGGAAGATGGACGGATGGAAGATGGACGGATGGAAGATGGACGGATGGAAGATGGACGGATGGAAGATGGACAGATGGAAGATGGACGGATGGAAGATAGACGGATGGATGATAGACGGATGGATGATAGACGGATGGATGATAGACGGATGGATGATAGACGGATGGAAGATAGACGGATGGAAGATAGACGGATGGAAGATAGACGGATGGATGGATGATATAGGGATATATAGATACATGACAGATAATAGATAGATGGATAGATAGAATTGATAGAAGGATAGATAGATAGATTTAATTGATAGATATAATTGATAGATATAATTGATAGATATAATTGATAGATAAAAGGATAGATAGATAGAAGGATAGATAGATATAATTGATAGATAGATAGAAGGATAGATAGATAGATACAAGGATATATATAATTGATAGATAGATATAGATAGAAGGATAGATAGATATAATTGATAGATAGATAGATATATAGATATAATTGATAGATAGATAGATATAATTGATAGGATAGATAGATATAGATAGAAGGATAGATAGATAGATACAAGGATATATATAATTGATAGATAGATATAGATAGAAGGATAGATAGATATAATTGATAGATAGATAGATATATAGATATAATTGATAGATAGATAGATATAATTGATAGATAGAGGGATAGATATAATTGATAGATAGATATAATTGATAGATAGAAGGATAGATAGATAGATAGATAGAAGGGTAGATAGATAATAGATGATAGGATAGATAAATAGATAGATAGAGGGATAGATAGATGGATAAATAGAAGGATAGATAGATAGAAGGATAGATAGATGATAGATAGATGGATGGATAGATAGAAGGATGGATAGATAGGATAGATAGAAGGATGGATAGATAGAAGGATGGATAGATAGAAGGATGGATAGATAGAAGGATGGATAGATAGAAGGATGGATAGATAGATAGATAGAGGGATAGATAGATGGATAGATAGAAGGAGGGATGGATAGATAGATAGATAGATGGATAGATAGAAGGATGGATAGATATTGCACCTCTTTGTAGGTGAAGGAAAGAGTCAGATTCATTTGTACCCATCAGCGGCGTCTTTACACGCACCAGGGGCGGAGATTTCATTACGTCTCATCCACTTTGCTTGGACATTTAGTCCGTGTTCACATGTAGTATAAATGCTGCTTTTTTTTTCTGCTGTTTTTTGCACATTTATTCTGCTGTTTAATTATCCAAGTAAAGTGGATGTGATTCCAGGAGAAGACGCCGCTGAATTCTGCGGTTTTCGGGTTTTCTGTCTCTGGAGGTTTCTATGTGGAGCTAAAAAAAACCCAGGAAAAAGCTTCTCAGTACAATAAAAACACTTTAAAATGCACATTCACATCTGAACCAAAAACACATTAAATAATGGAGAAAAGGCAGAAAAAATGCAGCAAAAATGGAATAATCAGAGAAGATAGTTATTGTGTATTTGGTGCCGACAGCGGCATAAACAAAAAAAACCTGAAATTATGCAGCGTGTGAACACGGCTTTATAGGCACAAATAAGCAACATGTCATATAGTGACACATAGAAATATAAGAACATTCTGGCTGCTATGACTATTAACGAACAGTCCGGGGCAAGTGCTGAATGACCCTTACTGACAAATGGGTGTGGCTAGGGGTGTGGCTAGGGGTGTGGTCAAAATACTTTGTCCCTCTTTCCTTTCTACAAACGTTGGGAGGTAAGGGCTTAACCCCAGCCTGTGCTAGCATGCTCTGGTGGGCGGGATAAGCAGCATGCTGCGATATAGTCACAGAAGAGCTGCAGCAGATTTACCAGCCTCCTGGACCTGTGCTGTGCTGTGTGTGTGACGCCTCCCCCCCACCCCAGTACTGTGAGTACTCAACCCATCGCTGCCCCCCCCACTCAGTGCTGTGTACCCCTAGTACTCGTGCAGTGTGTACCCCTCAATGCTGTGTACCCCTAGTACTGTGTACCCCCCCAGTGCTGTGTACCCCCTAGTACAGTGTGTACCCCCAGTGCTTTGTACCCCCTCAGCTCTGTGTAACCTCCCACTGCTGTCCGTGCCCACCTGGGTGCTGTCTATGCTCCTTCACTGCTGTCCGCACCACCTAATACTGTCCATGCTGCTACCAGTGCTGTCCGTGCCCCCCTTATGTTGTCCGTGCTCCCCAGTGCTGTGTGCCACCCCTCAGGACTGTGTAATGCCCCAGTGCTCTGTACTCGCCACTGCTGTCTGTACCCTCCAACTGCTGTCTATGCCCCCTAGTGTAGTCCGTGCCCTCCTGGTGATGTCTATGTTCCCCCAGTCCTGTCTGTGTGTCTCCCTAGTGATGACACCTAGTGCTCTCCGTGCTCCCACCTAGTGCTGCCACCTAGTGCTGCAAACTAGCACTGTCCGTGCCTCCGCCAGTGCTGTCCTAGACCACCAGGGCTGTCTAAGCCCCCCTAGTGATGTATTTGCCCCAGCATCTCCTGTGATGTATATGTGCCGCCCCGCGGCCCCAGTTACCTTCAGGTCGTCTCAGGGTCTTCAGGAACGGCACGCGTCCTGGGTCCTTTTGGTCACAGGTAGGTTAACTTCAATGGGGAATTCGTGACGCCACTCTCGGAATTGCGGCCAGGGTGACCGCCACTGAAGTTTAGGGGACACCTGGGGTTGATGTTAGTTGCAGTTAGGTGGTGTAGCCTCTTGAGAGTGAGGCTAGCCCCAGGGCCCGGTGTGGGTGTGTAGTACCACAGGTCGCAGAAAAACACACACACAGCAGGAATGTCTTTCAGGGTTTTTACTCACTTCAGGTGGCAGGATGAGTAACCCGGGCAATGCTGTGATGTTCCAAGAGGGGAACCAGGCTCCTTCAGGCTGACCTTGGGGGTGGCTGCTAGCTCGCCTTCCTAGCCCTTGCGTTTTTTGTAGTGACCCCTACTTGAAGTCCTACGGGGGTCACCCAGGGAAGTTGCTCTCGCCTGTTCTCCCCTTTTTGGCCCGTTTGCTTGTAGCCTGGACCAGGTCACTCCGGCTGCTTGCCTCTTGTCACCTATGGGCCCTCTCATTGCTACGTGGCTGCGGACTCTGTGTTGGTGAGGTGAAGGGCATGAAGTGCCCCACACCGCCAGGTTTAGCAGGCCAACTGAATGGGACCCTGCTCTGGGGACCTGTAACCCCATGCGGGTCTGGTTCCTCCTGGCAGTCCTCCCCTGCCAGCAACCACTGCACTTGCGTTGTCTGACTAGTGACAGCCTGCAGGGTCTCCTCTTGCGCCTGCTCTCCCTGAGCTTCACTAACTGACTTGCTCACTACACCCTCCCCTCTGTGCCTGCCTACGCAACCTAGCAACCAGACTCTCAGCCACACCCCTTGAGTGGAGATGGAGGCCACGCCCCCTCCTTGATTCCCCAGAGGTCCCTTCAAAGGTCAATGTGGGAGACCTGGTTACTATGCGCCTGTGTGTCCACACCCCGGTCAGCCATCAGGATTACCTGTGTTGTACTGACCCAGCATGGGTGCAGTACTCAGTGGTGCCTGACCAGGTCAGAGGCGCCACATATACGCCCCCAGCACCTCCTGTGATGTGCATGCCCCAGTCCGTCCTGGGAAATGTATGCCTCAGCCCCTCCTGGGATCTGTATGCCCCAGCACCTCCTGGGATGTGTGTGATGCCCTGGGCAAGCCAGGGGTCACAGGTCATCACACCACCACACCCTACACCCCAGTAAGGCAACAGTCCAACCATCAAGGAGGAACACCGCCACCGCCAGGGCACCAGTTCCTCGGGGCCAGCGTCTGCGGGCAAAGTAGGGCTCCTCCGGCCCATATCCAAGTCGGGGAGCGGGTTACCGGTGGGAACACATCGCTACCAACACAGGGACATTAGGTGCAGGACAAAGGGACATCACCGTCACCTACTGGGAGAGAAAGTGCAGCCGTCCGTGGGAACCGTCTTTCCAGCCGTGTGTTTTACCGAAAACTGTGTCAATGTCTCAGGCTGAGTGAGTACCACAGTGCCGCAAGGCACAGCGCTGCCCCTGCGTCCCTGCACCCCGCCAAGCCCTGCATCTCCCACTTCATCACTGGGCCCCGGGATCACCAACCCCTACCCACAGAGGGGCAACACAACAACTGGCTGCTCCACATCATCACTCCCGGGATCCTCATACAGAGCAGCGGTGGTGTCAACAAATCACCACAACCGTGGGTGGCGTCACGGACAATATACTTTATCCCAAAACCCAATCCCCTTTCACTCACGAGCGAGGAGCGCCGCTCGAGACCCCCGGGATCCGGCCCACCGCTCGAGCCACCACTGAGCAGCAGCAGCCGGACCCGAGCAGAGGGGTGAGCGCAGTGCTGACACCCTCCTCCCCGCCCGCGACAACTTGGCGTCACAAACAGGATCTTACCGCTCTGCCATCTGGTAGAGGTGCGCCTTGTTACCGCCGGAGGTGTCCGGCAGGAAAATTTCAGAAGCCGCCATCTTTAGCGCGAAGAGTCCCCGCTCGAGCGTCTTCTCGAGTAGCAGAGGCGCGAAGGCCAAAACCCCGCCCCGATAGAGGAGTGGCCGGAGAGAAGCTAAGGGGGACGCGATGGCGGCTGGCTGCATGTGAGAGCAGCTATAAAAGCAGGGACTCCAGGACTCTGCAGTCACCCTGTTCCTGGAAGAAGTCATCATGTGGATGCCGTCCCGCGACACCGTGGCCCCCACGCCTGGAACCGCGGCGTGGGTGGAGATCCGGACCGCGCAGCTCTACCAACGGCTACAGGTCAGGATGCAGCTCTTCATGGAGGAGTGGGAGACCGACATGGCAGACGTTATAGCAGCCGTGCGGAGACGCAAGGAGGAAGCGGAGGAAGGGAGGGTGAGTGACCCACGCCCCGATGCCCTGGAAGGGCCGGTCATCGCAGCTGCAGGACCCGGTCCAAGCCCTCTCCCCCCGCTGCCTCCCTCGCCACCCGTCTCGGAGGCCGTGACCCCGCCACAAGGCCTGCTACCACCGCAACCGGTAGCAATACCCAGCGTCCCTGCCCAGGCGGGCCGACCTGTAGCCGGAGCCCGTAGTCGACCGGAGTTGTTGCCCTGGAAGGTCCCAAAGACTGAACCGGAGGCATCCCCTGAAAAGTCCCCCGAGCCGGAGCTGATGACCCGCTCCGAGCCGAAGGCCCAGCAGCGGAAAGCCCCTGTGCCCATCCCCCACACCTCGGCTGAGGTAGCGCCGGGTTGTAGCTGTAAGGCAGCACCCAAGGCCAAGACACCGCGGGACCCGCCGCCCAGATTCCTGACAGTGGGCAACGTCCAGAATGTCCCGCGGGGCCCGACCCGTGCGCCGGAGCTCGCAGCAGCGCCGTATTGGGATAGGGAGCCGGTACCGCTGGGCCTGGAGATCGGTGAACGGGAGAGGAAGAAGGCCGAGCTGGTGGCCCAAGCGATAAGGGAGAAGGAGAATCTCCGCCAGGCCAGGTTCCGTGTCCGGGGTCCGCTGTACGAGGGGCAGGTGAGGCGGTTTGATGTCCGCCGGGGCTATGGGTTTATTTATGAACCGGGCCTGGAGGCCGAAGTGTTTGTAGCCTGGCGGGATGTAAATGCTCACCTGCCTGAAGAGCATCCCGGCCGCAACCTAATGCCGGGTGACATTGTCCAGTATACCCGGCACTGTGGAGAGAGGGGGTGGTTCGCCCTGGATGCCAAACTGAGGGGCAGCCAAGAGAGCCGAGTGAGCCCCGCACCCCCTCCCTCGGATGAGGCCGACTACCCGGAGTAAGGGCAGCGGAGCACCGTTGTCCAGTCCCCGTTGGGACCCCCACTGTAGTTGTGTTTGTTTGAAAGTTTTGAAAGATGCTGGAAGCAATGATAACCGAAGAAGTAACCTGATTGACCATGATTGGAAAACCGGCCGTTGCCGGCACCGTTGTCCCCGTGGGGACCGTTTAAAATTGTTTTGCATGGAGGACTTTCCATGGACAAGCCCGTGAACTGAACTTGCAGGGCAACCACAAACGTTAGTGGCTTGTAAATAAGTTGTTTATCGTTACCGTTTCCGCATTGCCGCCTCCGGAGAGGCAGGTTGGAGGGAGGGCCCTCAGCAGAGCAGGCTGGGGCCCAGCCACCACAGGAACCGGTGGCTACCCTCTGGAGGGGAAGGACAGATCCCGCTCGGGTAACGTGTGCTGGACTTGGGGACAAGGGGTGCTGCCTGGGTTTTAGGGACAGCATCAGGGCCAGGTTGCTTGGGTGGGAGAGAGCGGAAACCGTAACCGTGAACCGTTTTGCAACGTTTAAGTAAAGTGCCTCCCGTTATGGGAAGAAGTAATAAAAATGTATATATGTTACCGTTTTACTTTTATATATTTACAGAAAATAAAACCGGTGTTGGACGGGCAGCCCGCGGACGGTCTGCATTTTGCTAAGGGGGAATGTGATGCCCTGGGCAAGCCAGGGGTCACAGGTCATCACACCACCACACCCTACACCCCAGTAAGGCAACAGTCCAACCATCAAGGAGGAACACCGCCACCGCCAGGGCACCAGTTCCTCGGGGCCAGCGTCTGCGGGCAAAGTAGGGCTCCTCCGGCCCATATCCAAGCCGGGGAGCGGGTTACCGGTGGGAACCCATCGCTACCAACACAGGGACATTAGGTGCAGGACAAAGGGACATCACCGTCACCTACTAGGAGAGAAAGTGCAGCTGTCCGTGGGAACCGTCTTTCCAGCCGTGTGTTTTACCGAAAACTGTGTCAACGTCTCAGGCTGAGTGAGTACCACAGTGCCGCAAGGCACAGCGCTGCCCCTGCGTCCCTGCACCCCGCCAAGCCCTGCATCTCCCACTTCATCATTGGGCCCCGGGATCACCAACCCCTACCCACGGAGAGGCAACACAACTGGCTGCTCCACATCATCACTCCCGGGATCCCCATACAGAGCAGCGGTGGTGTCAACAAATCACCACAACCGTGGGTGGCGTCACGGACAATATACTTTATCCCAAAACCCAATCCCCTTTCACTCACGGGCGAGGAGCGCCGCTCGAGACCCCCGGGATCCGGCCCACTGCTCGAGCCACCACTGAGCAGACGCAGCCGGACCCGAGCAGAGGGGTGAGCGCAGTGCTGACACCCTCCTCCCCGCCCGCGACATTTGTATGCCCCAGCACCTCCTGGGATGTGTATGCCCCAGCACCTCCTGGGATGTGTATGCCCCAGCCTCTCCTGTAGTCTCTCCTGTGATGTGTATGCCCCAGCCTCTCCTGTGATGTACATGCCCCAGCCCCTCCTGTGATGTACATGCCCCAGCGTCTCCTGTGATGTACATGCCCCAGCGTCTCCTGTGATGTGTATACCCAGCGTCTCTTGTGATGTGTATGCCCCCAGCATCTCCAGACCGAGACTAACCTGGAAAAGCAGCTGTGAGAAACAAGATGATCAATATCACCTAACATCACAGCCGCACCAAAGAGAAGCAGCTCCAGCCACCACAGTAGGGGTGAGTTAATTAATTGTTTGAACAACTATAGCCAGGTAGTTTTCAAGTTGATAATTTTGTGCAGCCCCCGATGGTTGGTAGAAAATTCCAAATGGCCTCCAGTAGTAAAAAGGTTCCCCACCCCTGGTTTAGATACTCAGACTTTACAAGGTATGGTTAAAATCCAGGATATAAATTTTAATAATTGTTCAATATATTAACACCAGAAATATTATGAAAGATGGATAACAAAACCGACCGAGTGTCCTAAGGGTCTAATTATGTTGGAGGACACCTATCATAATATTTATCTTTATATAGCGCCAACATATTCCATAGCGGTTTACACCGCTTTAGATCAGCAACACTGTCCCCATTGGGGCTCACAATCTAAATTTCCTATCTGTATGTCTTTGGAGTGTGGGAGGAAACACAAGCAACCATGGGGAGAACATACAAATTCCTTGCAGATGTTGTGCTAGGTGTCATTATCTGCAAGGAGTTTGTCACCACTGAGCCACCGTGCCGCCCTGTATCATATGTCAGTATTATGCTGTATAGAGAACCTATCATTAGGATTTTAAATTTAGCATGAAATATAATTTTAAAAACTCGGTCACATCAGATGTTCCCACAAAGAAGGAATGGATCAAAGATGGAAATAGTAATGTGTAATATGAGCATGTTTATTATTGTAGTATAGAGAAGTTACAGACATTGTTCAGACATGGAGATTGTGCGCTGAAAGTAATGCGGGCTTTACACGAGACGAGCTATCGTGCGATGTGTCGACGAGGTCACGGTTTTCGTGACGCACATCCGGCATAGCGCACGACGTCGTCTCGTGTGACACCTGCGAGCGATGCAGTATTGCTCACAAATTGTGAGTCGTGTACTTGTCGTTAACTTTCAAAATATTGTTTATTTTTAATGGCGTCGGTTGTTCATCGTTTCCGTGGCAGCACACGTTGCTCCGTGTGACACCACGGGAACGATGAACACAGTTTACCTGTGTCCCGTGGCACCCGCTGGCTATGTGGAAGGAAGGAGGTGGGTGGGATGTTTACATCCCGCTCATCTCCGCCCCTCCGCTTCTATTGGCTGGCTGCCGTGTGACGTTGCTGTGACACCGAACATCCCTCCCACTTCAGGAAGTGGACGTTCGTCACACACAGCGAGGTCGTCTTGAAGGCAAGTGCGTGTGACGGGGGTTAAACGAGTTTGTGCGCCTCGGGCAGCGATTTGCCTGTGACGCAAAAACGACGGGGGCGGGTACGATCGCTCGTGCTATTGACTCGTGTAAAGCCCGCATAACTGTAATGAATGGCAGATCGCTGAGATTGGGAGTTAAGAAGATGGAGGAGGAATATTGGGTATTTTTGGGGGAGGGGTGTAATACTCCTGTCCATATAGTGAATATATAAATATACAATGGAACCTTGGATTAAGAGTAACTTGGTTTGAGAGCGTTTTGCAAAACAAGCAAAGCGTTTTAAAAATGTGTAACTTTGTTTAAGAGCAATGCTTTGCAGTAAGAGCAAATCCTCACTATGCACACCTCCGGTTCTGTCCTTTCCCTACGCTCTGACCCGCTCTGGAGGTAACTTTCTGTATATATGTACTGTATACAGTATACCATTGTCCAGTACAGTATATACTATAGAGCATGTCTATCAATTTGCATTTGTGGATATAGTGTTGTACTTTCTTTCTGCTAACCAGTGCAACACATTGCATATACTCTACCTCCTGCACACCAACAATTCCATTGCAAGCTGAAGTGCAGTTTAATTTGTTTTGTTTTTTTGTAACGGGGGCAGGGGGCGCCTCAGGGGGTGTAGTCGGGTCCCCTCGCCTTGTGGGCCGCAGGCTGAACCCCGGCCCGGCCGTTACTTGCAAAACAGGTGTGTTGTTGGGGCAGAGTGTGGATGCATGGGGCCCATTCATGACAGCGTTCTTTCTGTGCTCTCCAGCTCCTTCTTCACTTTCAGGAAAGAGACAATTGCAGGCAGCGGGTAAACCAAACACCGTTTTATTAAACAAAGCTTCCATCTTTTTGTTTGCAGCAGGTTTACTTTAGTACGTTACAAGTTACAGGTCCTTTTCTACAAAAACGGTTTCCTTTTTCTCTACGGGCACTTTCCTTTGCCTGCAGGGGACATACGTTAACCCCCTAGTAGCTGCGCTCTAACCCGGATTTACTGTAGGGCAGATCCAGCACACACTACCGGCTCTGGATAAGTTCTCACCTCTCCACTTCTTTGTCAGGGCACTAACCTTCGCCTGCAGGGGCCACTTGTTATCCCCCTGATAGCTGCACTCCACTCTAGTACACACCACCGGCTCCGGACTAGTCCCAACTCTTCCACCGTTTCTCATGGGTTTCCTCTGCTTTCTAGCCAAGAGTACTCACTCAGGCTGACTGCCTCGTCTCACTCCCACACTCTGCCCCGTCACCTCAGACCGAGCTTGCTCGCCTCTCACATCTCACTGCACACTGGACTCTGCATTCAGAACCCTTCCTTCCCCACCTAGGCTGCCCTGCCCCTTCCTTCCCTGCCACTGTTACCAGGGGAACCACTGCTCTACACTGGCACCTAGTGGGAAAAGTTTATGACAGGTAACATTTTACCATCAACATTTACAATTTGCCACCATACTACTGTGGCATTTTCAGGGGGGAAAAACCGCTCCTTCACTACCAGGGGTCCGACTACCCCTTACATTTTTACTGTACAATATTTTGTATTAGTGTCCTGTAATAATTGTATATGTATACAGTACATTATTTTGTACCAGAAGGTGGCCTGATTCTAACGCATCGGGTATTCTAGAATTTATTGTGTAGTTAATGTATGATTTGTGTTATATATATAGATGTTGTTGTGTGTAGTTGCCAAGTGTTTGTGTAGGGCGCTGTAAATGTTCTGGGTGGGGGTGTGTGTGAGAGCGGTGTTGTATGTGTGGAGCGCTGTGTGTGTGTTGCGTTGTTTGTGGAGCGCTGTTTGCAGAGTTGTGTGTGTTGCGCGGTTTGTGTGGGTGTGTGTGTGTTTTGGGGGAGGTATGTTTTGTGCAGTGTATGTGTTGTAGGAGTAGTCCTGGGGGGAGAGCAGGATAATAGGGGGAGAGCAGGATAATAGGAGGTGTAGTCCTGGGGAGAGAGGAGGATAATAGGAGGAGTAGTCCTGGGGAGAGAGGAGGATAATAGGAGTAGTCCTGGGGAGAGAGGAGGATAATAGGAGGAGTAGCCCTGGTGAGATAGGAGCATAATAGGAGTAGTAGTCCTGGGGGTAGAGGAGTATAATAGGAGGAGTAGTCCTGGGGGGTAGAGGAGTATAATAGGAGGAGTAGTCCTGGGGGGGAGAGGAGGATAATAGGAGGTGTAGTCCTGGAGAGAGAGGAGGATAATAGGAGGAGTAGTCCTGGGGAGAGAGGAGGATAATAGGAGGAGTAGTCCTGGGGAGAGAGGAGGATAATAGGAGGAGTAGTCCTGGGGGGAGAGGAGCATAATAGGAGTAGTAGTCCTGGGGGTAGAGGAGTATAATAGGAGGAGTAGTCCTGGGGGGTAGAGGAGTATAATAGGAGGAGTAGTCCTGGGGGGGAGAGGAGGATAATAGGAGGTGTAGTCCTGGAGAGAGAGGAGGATAATAGGAGGAGTAGTCCTGGGGGGGAGAGGAGGATAATAGGAGGAGTAGTCCTGGGGGGAGAGGAGTATAATAGGAGGAGTAGTCCTGGGGGGAGAGGAGTATAATAGGAGTAGTAGTCCTGGGGATAGAGGAGGATAATAGGAGGAGTAGTCCTGGGGAGAGAGGAAGATAATAGGAGGAGTAGTCCTGGGGGGAGAGGTGGATAATAGGAGTAGTCCTGGGGAGAGAGGAGGATAATAGGAGGAGTAGTCCTGGGGAGAGAGGAGGATAATAGGAGGAGTAGTCCTGGGGGGAGAGGAGTATAATAGGAGTAGTAGTCCTGGAGGTGAGGAGTATAATAGGAGGAGTAGTCCTGGGGAGAGAGGAGGATAATAGGAGGAGTAGTCATGGGGGAGAGAGGAGTAGTCCTGGGGGGAGAGTAGAATAATAGGAGAAGTAGTCCTGGGGGAGAGCAGGATAATAGCGGGAAAGCAGGATAATAGGAGGAATAGTCCTGGGGAAGGTGTCTAATAGGTGGAGTAGTCCTGGGGGGGGAGGTGTCTATTAGGTGGAGTAGTCCTGGGGGGAGGTGTATAGGTGCCCAATGTGTATGGGAGCAGAGTGTGTGGGGGCGTGGCCGAGTGGGCAGAGTGAGTGTCTATTAGGTTGAGTAGTCCTGGGGGGGAGGTGTATAGGTGCCCAATGTGAGTGGAGCGTGGCCGAGCAGGCAGAGTGTGTGGGGGGTGTGGCTGAGCAGGCAGAGTATGTGGAGGGAGGGGCAGAGTGGATGTCTATTAGGTGGAGTAGTCCTGGGGGAGGTGTATAGGTGCCCAATGTGTGTGGGGAGTGTGGCCGAGTGGGCAGAGTGTGGGGGGTCGTGGCCAGGCGGGCAGAGTGGGTGTCTATTAGGTGGATTAGTCCTGGGGGGAGGTGTATAGGTGCCCAATGTGTGTGGGGCGTGGCCGAGCAGGCAGAGTGTGTGGGGGGCGTGGCTGAGCGGGCAGAGTATGTGGGGGGAGGGGCAGAGTGGATGTCTATTAGGTGGAGTAGTCCTGGGGAGGTGTATAGGTGCCCAATGTGTGTGGGGGGCGTGGCCAAGCGGGCAGAGTGTGTGGGGGCGTGGCCAAGCGGGCAGAGTGTGTGGGGGCGTGGCCGAGCGGGCAGAGTGTGGGGGGGCGTGGCCGAGCGGACAGAGTGGGTGTCTATTAGGTGGCGTAGTCCTGGGGGGAGGTGTATAGGTGCCCAATGTGTGTGGGGGGCGTGACCGAGCTGGCAGAGTGTGTGGGGGGCGTGGCCAAGCAGAGTGTGTGGGGGGCGTGGCCGAGCGGGCAGAGTGGGTGTCTATTAGGTGGATTAGTCCTGAGGGGAGGTGTATAGGTGCCCAATGTGTGTGGGGGGCGTGGCCGAGCAGGCACTGTGTGTGGGGGGCGTGGCCGAGCGGGTAGAGTGTGTGGGGGGCATGGCCGAGAGGGCAGAGTGGGTGTCTATTAGGTGGAGTAGTCCTGGGGGAGGTGTATAGGTGCCCAATGTGTGTGGGGGGCGTGGCTGAGCAGGCAGAGTGTGTGGGGGCGTGGCCAAGCGGGCAGAGTGTGTGGGGGCGTGGCCAAGCGGACAGAGTGGGTGTCTATTAGGTGGCGTAGTCCTGGGGGGAGGTGTATAGGTGCCCAATGTGTGTGGGGGGCGTGACCGAGCAGGCAGAGTGTGGGGGGGCGTGGCCAAGCAGAGTGTGTGGGGGGCGTGGCCGAGCGGGCAGAGTGGGTGTCTATTAGGTGGATTAGTCCTGAGGGGAGGTGTATAGGTGCCCAATGTGTGTGGGGGGCGTGACCGAGCTGGCAGAGTGTGTGGGGGGGCGTGGCCAAGCAGAGTGGTGGGGGGCGTGGCCGAGCGGGCAGAGTGGGTGTCTATTAGGTGGATTAGTCCTGAGGGGAGGTGTATAGGTGCCCAATGTGTGTGGGGGGCGTGGCCGAGCAGGCACTGTGTGTGGGGGGCGTGGCCGAGCGGGTATTGTGTGTGGGGGGCATGGCCGAGAGGGCAGAGTGGGTGTCTATTAGGTGGAGTAGTCCTGGGGGGAGGTGTATAGGTGCCCAATGTGTGTGGGGGGCGTGACCGAGAGGGCAGAGTGTGTGGGGGGCGTGGCTGAGCGGGCAGAGTGGGTGTCTATTAGGTGGAGTAGTCCTGGGGGGAGGTGTATAGGTGCCCAATGTGTGTGGGGGGCGTGGCCAAGCGGGCAGAGTGTGTAGGGGGCATGGCCGAGCGGGCAGAGTGTGTGGGGGGTGTGGCCGAGCGGGCAGAGTGTGGGGGGCGTGGCCGAGCAGGCAGAGTGGGTGTCTATTAGGTGGAGTAGTCCTGGGGGGAGGTGTATAGGTGCCCAATGTGTGTGGGAGGCGTGGCCGAGCGGGCAGAGTGTGTGTGGGGGGCGTGGCTGAGCGGGCAACTATGCAAAGCGATTTCCATAGTTACCCAATGTGTATCATGGTTACCAGTGTACGCCGGCTCCGGGACACATGGATCGGGAGCCGGGGTAAGCTAGTAAGCATGGTACACATCAGGTAACTAGTCAAAGCGACAGTGCTGGTTCATTTTTTGTTTGTTGGTCTCTTGCTGTGCAGCACGCATCGGCGTGTTTGACAGCGGGAGACCAACAATCGACCAACGATCTGATTGGGCAGGGAGCCGGCATATGCTGGTAACCATGGTACACAATCGGGTAATTAAGCAAAGTGGTTTCCATGGTTACCCGATGTGTACCATGGTTACCAGCGTACGCCCGCAACCCCAGTAACGCGAGTGTATGTCTCGGCTGGGTTGCCGGTGTGGGCTCCCGGGGGTGCAGCACTCACCTGGGAGTCGGGGCTCCGTGTGAGTTCGGGGAATGTGTGTGGGGGGGCAGGGCCAAGCCGAGCGTCCAATGCGTGAGGGGGCGGAGCCTGGCCAAGCGGCCAATGCGTGCGGGGGGGGACAGACTGAGGCCAGCGGCCAATGCGACGGTTGTCCCTGTAATGACGTCATTTTTGTTACAGACAGACATAATAAGGCAATTATATAATTACTGTAATAAGTTTGTATAAATACAGTAACTATTTTTGGATGGTGGAACGAATTGTCTGAATTTCAATTATTTTCTATAGGAACACTCGATTTGATACAAGAGTAACTTGGTTTAAGCACTCACACCTGGAATGAATTATGCTCGTAATCCAAGATTTCATTATACACTGATGAGCAAAAGGGTAACAATGTTTGAATGTGTGACTTTCAGGCTCCATATCTCACCATCCACTACATATTTGAGAATGAGACTACCATCATTTTATAGATAATCATCTTGGCTATCTCATACATAAATTTGACTTACAACTATTTAGCATATGATTAGTTATGCAGATTTGTCAGGTGACTATTTTTACTGTTTTGCTCCTGGTGTTTGAAAAATCTTTTTTTTCCTGTATACTACATATGACAATCTCTTCTCATATTCACTAACAGCTCAGTGTGTTATTAGGTTAATTCCCAAGCGATAGATCACTGGTTTGAATCGACTGGCAGCCATGAAAATTTCCCTCCAAAAAAAATAATTTAATTTCAGTTCATCAAGACCAGTCTATTGGCCAAGAAAATTGCTAGACTGCAAAAGCCAAGAGGTGGAGGTCCAGGAAAAAATATCGGAGTCAACAAGTCGGCTCATCACAAGGTCTACCAGTTCTGGTGCGACAAACACGTTAGTGGAGGTGGTTCATATGTTTCGTAATAGTCAGATCACAGACGTTCATGCAAGTACCGTGCGACGCACATTACATAAGTCTGGAATGGTGGCCCAAAAAAAGGTGAAGAAGTCTCTACTTCAATATCATCGTAAGAAATGTTACCTTGAGCTTGCAAAACAGTACGAAAGTGGACATTAGAAAATTGGAAACTGGTGATTTCGAGTGATGAAATAAAAGTCAATAGACTAAGCTCTAATGGGAGCAAATGAGTCTGGAAGAAACAAGGGAACAATGGGGTAATGGATGGAGAAATTGAGGGAACTATCAAGTTTAGTGGAGGAAGCCTGATGATATGGGGTTGTTTCACAGCCAAAGGCAGGGCATACTTGATCGGGGTCAATGGTGATCTCAATGTTGAGCTATATATTATTTCAAGTTACTTCATACACTACAATACTATGGGTATAAAGGACGACAGTGTTGCAGCAGGACAACAACCCAGAGCATAATTTGAGATTGGTGAAGAAATGGTTCAATGACAATAAAGTAGATGTGCTGGATTCACCCACACAGTCCCCAATCCTCAACCCAATTGAACACTTGTGGGTAGAGTTGAAGAAAAAGCTATATACAAACCCAAAAGAGTAGGCCAGTATGAACAAACATTGGGACAGTGTAGAAGAGACCTGGGATCAGATTTCGGTGGAGACATGTTTGAATCTGATCCAGAACATGCAGAGAAGGATTCAGGCCATTGTTGAAAGCCAAAACGTGGAGTTACAAAACCCTAACAAATTAATAAAAATTAGATTTTTAGGAGCAAAACAGAAAAATGCAGTGACATGAGAAGAATCTGCATCACTAATCATATGCTAAATAGTCACAAGTCACATTCATGTATGAGATAGCCAAGATGATTGTTTATAAAATGATGATAGTCTCAACTTCAAAACAGTAGTGGATGGGGAGATATGGAGCCTGAAAGTAAAAGGTTAAAAACATTTTTACTTTTTTGCTCATCAGTGTCTAAAAATGTGAAATGTTCAATGCACATGGAATATTGCTTTTTATTGGCTTTTTAGAAAACAGACGTCTATTAGTAACTGTATATATTATAATTCTAATGTAACTTCTAACATGCTTTGCCTTTCTTGTTTTCTTACTTGCCTTTACTTTGTCTCTTTTGTGTTTTCTTCTACACTTTGTCATCTACAGGTGCATCTCAATAAATTAGAATATCATCAATAACTTAATTTATTTCAGTAATTCAATACAAAAAGTGAAAACACATTATATAGAGTCATTACACACAGAGGGATCTATTTCAAGTGTTCATTTCTGTTAATGTTGATGATTATGGCTTACAGCCAATGAAAACCCAAAAGTCATTATCTAAGAAAATTAGAATATTATCTAAGACCAACTGAAAAAATGTCTGTTTTTACAGTAAATCTACTCAATACTTGTTCGGGGATCCTTTTGCATGAATTGCAGCATCAATGCGGCGTGGCATGGAGGCGATCAGACTGTGGCACTGCTGAGGTGTTATGGAACTTAGCCCAGGTTGCTTTGACAGCAGCCTTCAGCTCATCTGCATTGTTAGGTCTGGTGTCTCACATCTTCCTCTTGACAATACCTCATAGATTTTCTCTGAGGTTTAGGTCAGGAGAGTTTGCTGACCAATCAATCACAGGGATACTGTGGTTATTAAACCAGGTATTGGTACTTTTGGCAGTGTGGACGGGTGCCAAATCCTGCTGGAAAATTAAGTTTCCATCTCCAAAAAGCTTGTCGGCAGAGGGAAGCATGAAGTGCTCTAAAATTCCCTGGTAGACGGTTGCGCTGACTTTGGTCTTGATAAAACACAGTGGATCTACACCAGAAGATGACATGGCTCCCCAAACCATCACTGATTGTGTAAACTCACATTAGGCTTCAAAAGCTTGGATTGTGGCCTCTCCACTCTTCCTCCAGACTCTGGGTCCTTGATTTCCAAATGAAATGCAAAATTTACTTTCATCTGAAAACAACACCTTGGACCACTGAGCAACAGTCCAGCTCTTTTTCTCCTTGGCCCAGGTAAGACACTTCTGGCATTGTCTATTAGTCATGAGTAGGGCTGATCGGATCCAGATTGTAAAACTCCGGATCCGAGCAGATTCAAAGATTTTCGGGTGCACAATCCGGAACTGGGGAAAACAATTGAAAGATAAAAGAAAAACAGAAATAAAACAGCGTTTCATACTTACCGAGACTCTGTGTCATGGTGGCACACTGCTTCCGGGTCGCGCATTCACTTTCTGTACTGTGCATCTATACACACAGCTTTCCATGTTTTCCCCACCCACCGGTCGTCTTCTCGTCTGTGATTGGTTGTAGGCAGACCGCGCCCCCAGTTGAACATCGCAGCACAGCCGCGCACACTTCTGACAGGAGAGTGCATGTGTTTCTAGGTACATGCACACTCATGTTCAGAACACGGCAGGCTGTGCCGGCTGATGTCATGTCAGACTTGTACGAGTTTGACAGTGCATCACTGGCATAGCCACACACTTTTGACTGGAACATGCATGTGTTTGTGAAACACATTCACGTTCACCATACTGACCTGCAGACACTTGCACTGCTTTCCCCGCCCACCGACCGTCCTGTCGCCTGTGATTGGTTGCAGTCAGCTGACACTCGTTGTTGAGGCACAACTAACTGCAACCAATAATACGCGCTGGTGGGTGGGCAAAAAAATGAATATTGAATTGGCTTTGGTAGGGAAAAGCGTGACCCAGGAGGAGTTTGCTGCCATGACACAGACTCCGGTGAGTATACCGCACTTGTTCCTGACCCCCTATCCCTTCCACCACCGTTTTTAATCTCAGGATTCTGGTCCCCATAGACTTATTTGGGAACCGGAATACGGAGCGGATCCGGATTTTTTTTCCAATTCGGCAGGGATCCGCCGATCCCGGATTTTGGTGGTTTCGATCAGCCCTAGTCATGATTGGCTTGTCACAAGGAATCCGCAGTTGTAGCCCATGTCCTGGGTACATCTATGTGTGGTGGCTCTTGAAGCACTGACTCCAGCAGCAGTCCACTCCTTGTGAATCTCACGCAAATTTTTGAATGGCCTTTCCTTAATAATCCTATCACGGCTACAGTTCTCTGTTGCTTGTGCACTTTTTTCTACTACAATTTTTACTATCACTAAACCATCCATTAATATGCTTGGATATAGCACTCTGTGACCAGCCAGCTTCAGTAGCAATGACCTTTTGTGCCTTACCCTCCTTATGGAGTGTGTCAATTACTGCCTTCCAGACATCTGTCAAGTCAATAGTGTTACCCATGATTTCCCTACTGAACCAGATTAAGGGATCATTTTGAATGCTTAGGAAGCCTTTGCAGGTGTTTTGTGATAATTATTCTAATTTTCTGAGATAATGACTTTTGTGGTTTCATTGGCTGTAAGCCATAATCATCAACATTAACAGAAATACACAATTGTAATATATCACCGTGTTTGTAATGACTATATAAATGTTTCACTTTTTCTATTGAATTACTGAAATTAATTAACTTTTTGATGATATTCTAAGTTATTGAGGTGCACCTGTATATGGCTTCTCCCTGTGTGAATTTTTCTTAATGCTCAACAAAGTATAATTTTAAAATAAGACATCTCTAAAACTTCTAGGTATGATAATGGCTTCCACCCGTGTGATTTATGGGATGTTCAAAAAGATTGCATTTTTAATGTAATAGAAATATATATCCAAAAAACTCCAGCGGAAAAATACAGAGACAGACAGAGATGATTTTCTTAAAATATTCTTGCAAAGCAAATTTTATTAGATAATTCTATTAAAAATAGATCCACACATGGGGCAAAAAATGGTATGTTGGATAGGGTAGTAGTCTCGGACTACGCGTTTCGGCGTATGTTCGCCTTCTACATGGTCCCTTATTTTTAATGTAAAATATTTCCCACATTCTATCATGAAAAAGACTT
Source organism: Anomaloglossus baeobatrachus (assembly GCF_048569485.1). Classification (NCBI taxonomy): domain Eukaryota; kingdom Metazoa; phylum Chordata; class Amphibia; order Anura; family Aromobatidae; genus Anomaloglossus; species Anomaloglossus baeobatrachus. Next base: position 199,275 of record NW_027442028.1, on the reverse strand, counting down.
CTCTGTGTGAGTTCTCTGGTGTCCAACAAGACGTGATTTTTGGATAAAACATTTCCCACATTCAGAACAGGAATATGGCTAAATTAGACATGGCCACCATGAATTTCTAGGATACAGTAAAAAAAAAAAACCACAACACAGAGAAATTTTTTTAATAGATATAAAACAAAAAAACATTTAGAGACTCCATCTTTATTATAAAACAATCCTTTGTCCGACGTAATCCAGAAGGGTAGCATTGTGAACTCTGCTTCATCACTGTGCACAGACAGTGTCTATACAGAGTGAGAAGCAAAGAGCCATATCAGCTCTACTACATCGCTCTGTACAGAGCAAGAAGCAGGCTTACAGTGAGGGTATGATTACACTTACGTGTCGCATTGCATCACCCTGCATGGACTGATCTCAGGACAGGAGCGCCTCAGCTGCATGGAAATAGACGCAGCTGACCCGCTCCTGTGGGAAGATTGTGCGCCGTGATGTGACATGACACTTGCACAGTGACAATCGAAGGTCATTTACCATCCAGGACCTTTGATGACGGCATAGTCATGTGACCAGTCTGTAGCCAATGCGGTAATACAACATTCACACGTGACTGGTCACCTGGGTATGACGTCACCGAAGGTCCTTTAGTCATTCTGGTTACTGAGAGGGCACAGTGATGATTGACTCGGAAACAGAAGCGCCGGGAGTCTGCAGGATGCGTCGCGGGACCTGAAAGTATGATCATAATGTTTTTTAAAATGTGCTTTGTTTTTTTTACAGTCCCTGGACCCGATCTGTAACACGAACATCCCAGAAAGCTTGTGATCGGGCTCGTGTTCACGATCATTATGTGATCGGTACGATCCCCGATCTTTACAGTTCAGATCGCCCATCCCTACTGCTGATCTTATACACAGGCTGCTGATTAGAAAATTCTGCACCACATTACAAAATGCATTCCAAGCTCTTTCTTCTGTTTCATTCATTGATGTGATAAAATTTGGGTCTCTCATAAGTGTTCTTATTTGACGTCCATCAAATATTCCAGCCTTTTTCTTCTCTTCACTAAGACCAGGAAAAGTTGAACATATATAGTTAAAGCATTCTCCACTGTGATTGAAAGCTTTGACGAACTGCTTCATCACAAGTTTTATGTGCAAGGGAGGAAAGACACTGTTCTTCCTATCCACTAGAGGATCATGGATGACATTCTTATCGCCAGATGCCAAACTCTGTCGCTGAGGCCATTCAGTTTTCACCCAATGCTCTGCTGTAGCTCTACTGTCCCAGTAGCACAGAAAACAAGGGTGTTTTGTGTACCCTCCTTGCAGACCCAAAAGAAAGTTAAACATTTTCAAATCAATACAAATTAACCACCCATGAACATTATATTGTAACCTCTCTAGAACAATTTTGATGTTTTTATATTCTTCTTTAAGTTTTACAGAATGACCTATTGGTACAGAGCCTTACTTATTTCCATTGTGTAACAGAACACATTTTAAACTTCTTTTGGAACTATCAATAAAAAGCCTCCAATCCTTTGAATCATATGCTGGAAGTCCCATAAAGAGAAGTAGCCCTTCAACATCAATACAATAGACAAGCTGGCCATCTGAATGGAAGTACTTACGCAGTTCTGCTTCCCTGTTACGATAAAATGAAACACTTGTTCCGGGTTTCAACATCCGATTCTTTTGTAGTCTTGAAGCCAATAGTTCAGCAGACTCTTTTGCTAGATAAAGATCTCTAACCAGATCATTCAAAGCAGATTGAGTAAACAGAATTGGGTTGTCACAATCTTCATCACATGGCTGAAAAATATCTGGACTGTCTTCTTCATCAGTATAAAAATGTAAGGAGAGATGTGTGTCAACATTTTCTGGAAGCGCAGTATATTTTGGAACAGGTATGTATTCACTATAGGCAACTGGTTGAATAGCTGAAACGATACTCGGGTATTGCAAATCTTGCTTGTTTTTCTTATTGAAACTTTTACATCGACAAGGCAGAAATAGCAGTCTTCTAAATGATTGCTTGATTCTCTCCAAACCATAGGAACTCCAAACTGAAGTTTAGCATTCTTTCCTTGAAGACCATGATCTCAAACTCTCAATACAGGTTTTGCACACTTTGTGAGGAGCCCAATAATTGTCTTGGTCTCCAAGTTTTACTTTGAAGTATGCAAAATACACCCTCTTAACAAAGTCAGTAATGTTGCACCTGTGAGTCTTCACAGTAAAGTTTCTACAGATGTAACAAAAAATATTTGGATCATTTGAGCACTGTCTTCTGCGAGATGTAGAGGCCATTGTTAGATCATCAAAACATCCTGCAGAGAAATACAAGATAAAGGTTGTTAGCTACCTGAGTTGTTCATTGAATTTCTGTCCCCCCCCCACACACCTTAGGTATTGATTCACAAACAAAAAACAGAAAAACAGCAGGATAAAAACAATAAATATCAAATTTCAATAAATAAAACAGTACCTGCACACGACTGTTGTGTACGTTGAAAACTGTTTGTTTACTTTCTTATCATAACAAATGGGAATTATGCATGTTCAAAGAAAACAAAGATATTCTCACATTTATTGGGAGACTAAATGAAAACTAAATTTACCTTAGTGAACCGTATAAACCGGCACTTTTGATACACTACTTATATTTTTCATGGAATTCATGAAAATGGGATATATACCTATAGCGCAAACACGTGATGTGATAGAGAAATTATAAGATCAGATTTGAATTCAGCACCCTCAAATTAGTCTAAAACTGTTCTTAAAGTCCATGCCAAATTTTTTTTATTTTTTTTTGTATACCAGTGTAATGGATAGATACAGTGCCTACAATTAGTATTCAACCCCCTGCAGATTTAGCAGGTTGTGAGACTGTGACCGGGGTAATCTATGACGGCCGGTACGTCTCGCCCCGGTTGCGCTCACTCCATGTATAGAAAGCAACTCCACTCCAGGGTTAATGTTTTCCCTGCAGGCTGAAAGGAGGGTTAAAAGGAAACATGAACATGGGCGTGGGGCCCTAGTGTGAGGGAGTGAACACAACTCCCTGAGTTTCTGCCAGGGGAACACATGTGTATTGTTTTTGGACTTTTGGTTTGTGCAATAAACCGTGTGCTGTGACCATTGGTGCCTGGATCCCGTGTCTTCTGCCGTGCAGCCGACCACGCTACCTCACAAGGTTTACACATTCGGAATTAACTTGGCATTGTGACATTTGGACTGTAGAAAAGCCTGGAAGTGTGAAATGCACTGCAGCAAAAAAGAATGTTATTTCTTTTTTTTTTTTAAATTGTGAAAAGTTTATTCAGAGGGTCATTTATTATTCAACCCCTCAAACCACCAGAATTCTGTTTGGTTCCCCTAAAGTATTAAGAAGTATTTCAGGCACAAAGAACAATGAGCTTCACATGCTTGGATTAATTATCTCTTTTTCCAGCCTTTTCTGACTAATTAAGACCCTCCCCAAACTTGTGAACAGCACTCATACATGGTCAACATGGGAAAGACAAAGGAGCATTCCAAGGCCATCAGAGACAAGATCGTGGAGGGTCACAAGGCTGGCAAGGGGTACAAAACCCTTTCCAAGGAGTTGGGCCTACCTGTCTCCACTGTTGGGAGCTTCATCCGGAAGTGGAAGGCTTATGGAACTACTGTTAGCCTTCCACGGCCTGGACAGCCTTTGAAAGTTTCCTCCCGTGCCGAGGCCAGGCTTGTCCGAAGAGTCAAGGCTAACCCAAGGACAACAAGGAAGGAGCTTCGGGAAGATCTCATGGCAGTGGGGATATTGGTTTCAGTCAATACCATAAGTAACGTACTCCACCGCAATGGTCTCCGTTCCAGACGAGCCCGTAAGGTACGTTTACTTTCAAAGTGTCATGTCAAGGCTATGTCTACAGTTTGCTCATGATCACTTGGAGGACTTTGAGACAGACTGGTTCAAGGTTCTCTGGTCTGATGAGACCAAGATCGAGATCTTTGGTGCCAACCACACACGTGACGTTTGGAGACTGGATGGCACTGCATACGACCCCAAAAATACCATCCCTACAGTCATGCATGGTGGTGGCAGCATCATGCTGTGGGGCTGTTTCTCAGCCAAGGGGCCTGGCCATCTGGTCCGCATCCATGGGAAGATGGATAGCACGGCCTACCTGGAGATTTTGGCCAAGAACCTCCGCTCCTCCATCAAGGATCTTAAGATGGGTCATCATTTCATCTTCCAACAAGACAACGACCCAAAGCACACAGCCAAGAAAACCAAGGCCTGGTTCAAGAGGGAAAAAATTAAGGTGTTGCAGTGGCCTAGTCAGTCTCCTGACCTTAACCCAATTGAAAACTTGTGGAAGGAGCTCAAGATTAAAGTCCACATGAGACACCCAAAGAACCTAGATAACTTGGAGAAGATCTGCATGGAGGAGTGGGCCAAGATAACTCCAGAGACCTGTGCCGGCCTGATCAGGTCTTATAAAAGACGATTGTTAGCTGTAATTGCAAACAAGGGTTATTCCACAAAATATTAAACCTATGGGTTGAATAATAATTGACCCACACTTTTATGTTGAAAATGTATTAAAATTTAACTGAGCAACATAACTTGTTGGTTTGTAAGATTTATGCATCTGTTCATAAATCCTGCTCTTGTTTGAAGTTTGTAGGCTCTAACTTATTTGCATCTTATCAAACCTGCTAAATCTGCAGGGGGTTGAATACTACTTGTAGGCACTGTAGATAGATAGATAGATAGATAGATAGAGGGATAGATAGATGGATAGATAGATAGCGTGATAGATAGATAGGGGAATAGATAGATAGATAGATAATGGATAGATAGAGGGATAGATAATGGATAGATAGATAATGGATACATAGATGGATAGATAGACAGATAGGTAGATGGATAGAGAGATAGACAGATAGATGGATAGATAGATAGATAATGCATAGATAGAGGGATAGAGAGAGATAGATAATGGATAGATAGAGAGATAGAGAGAGAGATAATGGATAGAGGGATAAAGAGGTAGATAGATGGATAAATATATAGAGGTATAGATAGATGGATAGATAGATTGATAGATAAAGGGATAGATAGATAGATGAATAGATAGAGGGATAGAGATAAATAGATAATGGATACATAGAGGGATAGAGATAGATAGATGATAGATAGAGGGATAGAGATAGATAGATGGATAGATAGAGGGATAGATATAGAAAGATAGATAATGGATAGATAGATAGAAAGATAGATAATGGATAGATAGATAGATAAAAAAGGATAGATGGATAGATAGATAGAGAGGCAGACCGATGTGAAACACATATATAATGTCCCACCTCCCTGCATATTCTAAGCTGGCACTCTTTAGTGATTTTCATGTGTCACTAAAGGGTGCCTAGCCTTGTATTTAGCCCAAAAAATAAATAATTAAAAAAAAAAAGCGATGTGGGGTTCCCCCCATTTTTGATAGCCAGCTAGGGTAAAGCAGATGGCTGCAGCCTGTAGACCACAGCTGGCAGCTTTACCTTGGTTGGGGATCCAATTTGGAGGGGCCCCAGGCTCTTTTTTATAATTATTTATAAATAAAAAAATAAATAAAAAAAATAAATGGGGTTCCCCCAAATTGGTTCACCAGCCAAGGTAAAGCGGACAGCTGTGGTTCTGGTATTCTCAGGGTGGGAAGGTCCATAATTATTGGCCCTTCCCGGCCTAAAAATAGCTGGCCGCACCCACCCCAGAAATGGAGCATCCATTAGATGCGCCAATTCTGGTGCTTCGCCCCAGCTCATCCCGTTACCCTGATGCAGTGGCAAACGGGGTAATAAATGGGGTTGATACCAGATGTGTAATGTCACCTGACATCAAGCCCAGCAGTTGGTGATATCATGGTGTCTATGAGATACCTGACATCACCAACTGTCAGTAATAAAAGTAAAAAAAAAAATAGACGACAAAAAAAAATATTTTAAAAAAACACTCCCCAAAACATTCCCTCTTTCACCAATTTATTGTAAAGAAAAAAAATCTCCTTTAATCCATTTTGGAAGTCGCACGACGACTCTGGACCTTCTAGAATATGGGGGGCATGCTCAGGGAACATGTCCCCCATTTTCTAAGAGTGCAGACCCTCCATGTGAGGAGTGTGGGTGCAAATAATCTGCACCTACCCTCCCCGGGTCACAGCAGCAGAGTAAGTGCATTCAGCGCAGCTCCACAGCCATTCTCATGGAACAGAGGAAGCTGAGCTGACAGCCGCGCTCTGCACATGAGCATAGCGTTCGTTGTGAAGGAGGAGAGACGCCTGGGATAAGCGCTGCAAAAAGGTAAAAACAGCGGGAGTCACGGGGGTGGTGACTTTGCTGGACCCGGGGAGTAGTTTTCTGTCGCCTGTGTCATGGCACATGCGACAGAAATCAGAGGAAGAGGGGGAATGCGGGTGGCGCGTTAGTGTGCGTCCTATCATCTTGCAAGAATCGGGAGGGGGCAGAAATGCAGTGAGGCACCTTCTATAGCCTGTGCCCATACTGTTTCTGCCTTTTCCCATCCATTTCAGCCTCTTCCTCAATCACCACAGTTCACCGACGGGTCCAACATAAAATTATTCTGGTTTCCCATAGACTTGCATTGGGGGCTGAATATTCGCGATACTCGAATAGCTGCGAGGTATTCGTCGGATATTCGGCGAAGCGAATAATAGAGTATTCGATCATCCCTAGTTACTAAGTTCCCTATCGCTGCTGTATTGGTACTCTTTGGATGTTCAAAATATAAAATTAATTACAACAATCCATAAACGTTCGAGAAAAGTTGATGATATAAGATGTGTTTTTTCACTACTCCTCCCTGATCAGTCGCGCAGCAGCAGGAACTACAGAATGGAGCGGATACAGGTGAATTGTCACATAGGAGCTAATATTTTTTTTTATTACATGTGGCTTTAACTATTTTATTTTCGCCTTCAAAAAAAAATCTCTTTGAAATTGTCTATGTTGTGGATCAATGTCACAAGGAGATTTTTGCAGGCATCATCAACTGTCATGGCGGCATCAGGATCTGTAGAAACTACACATTCTGGCACTTTGCCTGTTAACTTCTTTGATGTCTGTGATCAACAAACTGAGTCTATTTATTCTAGCAAGGTTATTCTCTCCTGGGCTGCTTGTTAATGTCTTTGATCACATGCTATAGGGGAGTCAGTGTCATTCGCTTCTCTCCTGTATATGCCATTAATGCCAGCTATAGTTTACCTATACAGGTGTGATGAAGTGTTGTGATACAAACTAACTGGTGGTTGTTATGCAGTATTTCTGTGAGCAGTTTTGGTGTTACCTTTTGCTGTCTTTTTGTTGCTGCCTTCCTGCTCTTGCTTTTCTCCTTAGTCTCTCACTCTTTATTTCTGTGCGTTTGCAGTGTGTCTGAATTTTGGTTTTCCCATCTGTTTTAATCTGTGTTTCAATTATACTCTTCCCCTTCCTTCCCTTGGGGGATAACAGATTAGATCTGGTCAGGAGAATAGTAAGGCACAAGACTCTGGCATCTCCTCCTTCAGGGGGTAATCCACAGGTTAGGGATAACCTAGGGTCTTCTAGCATGAGGGACAGTATAGGAGCCCTCTGTCCCTTGTCCCTGCAGTCACATTGTGACAATCACTCAGATTATTTATTGTAGCACATTTCAGAGAACTGGTACTACTGGAGAGATAACTTGGATACAGGAATGGGGGGTCTCAATTAAGAAAGATGTAACTATTAGATCTCAAAATTGGAAAACAGATTCAGAATATTTTTTTTTCCCTAATTTAATTTCTACTATTATGGTTTTAAAAAATGTACTTTCAAAATAATATCATTAAATAATAACATTGTGTTTATTTTTATCAGATGACTGTATTGGGAGTTCAGCTGGACCTCTAATATCTTTAGAATTTAAAACAGATGATCAAAGTATCACACATGATACATATGAAGAGCATGCTGCTGTCCCAGATATACCTCCAGTCCTTCCTAGGAAAGATCTATCATCAGAACTTTTCAAACAAGTCCAGAATTCCGATCATCAAAAAACTCATACAGGGGAGAAACCATTTTCATGCTCAGAATGCAGTAAATGTTTTACTCAGAAATCAGATCTTGTTATACATTACAGAATTCACACAGGGGAGAAGCCATATTTGTGTTCAAAATGTGGGAAATATTATTCAGAAATCAGATCTTTTAAAACATCAAAAAACTCATACAGGGAAGAAGCCATTTTCAAGCACAGAAGGTGAAAAATGTTTTACTTGGAGAATAACCCTTGCTAACCATCAAAAAATGAACTCTAGTAAGAGTCCATTTTCATGCTCAGAGTGTGGGAAATGTTTTATTAAGAGATCACATATTGTTAAACATCAGAAAATTCACACAGGGGAAAAGCCATTTTCATGTTCAGAATGTAGGAAATGTTTTATCCACAAATCACATCTTGTTACACATCAGAAAAATCACACAGGGGAGAAGTCATTTTCATGTTCAGAGTGTGGAAAATGTTTTATTCAAAAATCAGAATTTTTTTGTCATCAAAGATCTCACACAGGGGAGAAGCCATTTTCATGTTTAGAATGTGGGAAATGTTTTATTCAGAGATCACATCTTGTTATACATCAGAAAATTCACACAGGGGAGAAACCATTTTCATGTTCAGAATGTGGGAAATGTTTTATCCAGAAATCACATCTTATTACACATCAGAAAAATTACACAGGGGAAAAGCCATTTTCATGCTCAGAATGTGGGAAATGTTTTATTCAGAAATCAGAACTTCTCACACATAAGAAAAATCACACAGGGAAGAAGTAATTTTCATGTTCAGAATGTGGGAAATGTTTTATCCACAAATCACATCTTGTTATACATCAGAAAAATCACAGGGGAGAAGCCATTTTCATGTTCAGAATGTGGGAAATGTTTTAGTCAGAAATCAGAACTTGTTTGGCATCAAAGATCTCACACAGGGGAGAAGCCATTTTCATGTTCAGAATGTGGGAAATGTTTTATCCAGAAATCACATCTTCTCACACATAAGAAAAATCACACAGGGAAGAAGTAATTTTCATGTTCAGAATGTGGGAAATGTTTTATCCACAAATCACATCTTGTTATACATCAGAAAAATTACACAGGGGAGAAGCCATTTTCATGTTCAGAGTGTGGGAAATGTTTTATCCAAAAATCACATCTTGTTACAAATCAGAAAAATCACACAGAGGAGAAGCCATTTTCATGTTCAGAGTGTGCAAAATGTTTTATTCAGAAATCACATCTTGTTACACATCAGAAAAATCACACATGGGAAAAGCCATTTTCATGTTCTGAGTGTGGAAAAAGTTTTCTTCAGAAATCAGACCTTGTTAGACATCAGAAAATTCACATAGGGGAGAAGCCATTTTCATGTTCAGAGTGTGGGAAATGTTTTTTTCAGAAATGAGAACTTGTTTCGCATCAAAGATCTCACACAGGGGAGAAGCCATTTTCATGCCCAGAATGTGGTAAATATTTTACTAGGAAATCAGGTCTTGTTTACCATCTAAAAAAATCACACAAAATAAACCATTTTTATGTTCTGAACTTGGAAAATGTAATTCTCAGAAATCAGATGTTGTTAAACATGTGAAGAAGCCGCACAGGGAAGGAACCTTTTTCATGTTGTGAATAATTGAAATGTTTAACTGGTAAATCAAGTCTTGCCAACCATCAGAAAACCAACAGAGCAGAGCAGCCATTCTTGCTTTCAGAATTTGCCAAATGTTTTGGTTTTTTTTTATCATTAACCAGGTCCTGTTGTCAGATAAGTGTTAAAAATATATCTGTTGGGGGTTTTGTGGCCTGGTCGGAGATGTGAGAGGAAGCTAAGAGGGAAAGCTCCTGGAACTGCCGATTATCCTGACTTCCACTGGGCCGTGGAGAGGACAGAAATCATCCGTGCAGCAACCAGAGACCACCCTGTACTTACTGCACAGCTTGGACGGCGGTTACATGGCTGGGGGGGGACGAGCAGGAGGCAGCAGCAGGAACGGACGGTACTGCACAAAATGGTGGTGGGACACAGACACCAGCCTCCAAAGTAAGGAGAGCTGCAGCCATGCACACTGCTGAAAAACTGTCTGAGTACGCCAGGGGCACAGAACGAGGGGCTCCCACGGTACACAGGGATGAAGGAGCTGAACTGGGGAGCTCCAGGTAGCACAGCCCTCACAATACCGTGGAGGAGGAAGTAGTGCAGACTCATTATTATTACAGCAAAGCTTGAAAAACAAGCTGGAGCCCCCTGCATCCATGCATAATAAATGTCCACATGAGCCTGCCACAACTTTGCAGGGTTCTGAGCCCACTCTGAAAGACGTGCTTGCAGCTATAGCTCAAAATGGCTCCACGATGACATCCCTCAGCTTTCAGATGGGCCAAATTATGGAGGAGTTATCAGGTGTGAAACAGAGCCTCCAAAAAGTGAATGACCACATGTCGGCGTCAGAGGGGAGAATCAGTGACTTAGAGGACAAAATGCCCCAGGTTACCCGTGACTCCCGCAGGCATGATCAGCAACTGGCATTTCTACTTAACAAGACAGATGATTTAGAAAATAGATTGAGGAGAAACAATGTGCGGCTGATAGGGGTTCCAGAAAAAACGGAAGGCACAAATCCGTCAGAATTCTTTGAGAGATTGCTACAAAAAGTATTTGGCGCAGAGGTCCTATTCCCCTGTATGCTGTAGAGAGAGCCCACAGAGAGCCCACCAGACCCCTGCCTCCGGGAGCTCCTCCAAGACCTGTCCTGGTGAAACTGCTACATTATAGAGATCGGGATGCGATCCTAAGAGCGGCTAGAAACAAAGGGTCCATAACGGTGGATGGCCACAAGATATCCTTCTTTCCGGATTATTCAGTTGAAATTTCAAAAAGAAGAGCTCAATTCACAGATGTCAAATGACGCCTGAGAAATGCACAAGTCTCATACTCCATGCTGTACCCAGCAAAGCTCAGGGTAGCTGCACTTCAAGAGACATTCTGTTTTGAAAATCCTAAAGATGCTCTCAGATGGCTCGAAATGAATGAGCAACGGCTCAGGCAAAGTCCACAACGTTGATATGTAACCCTTTAAGGACTTTATGGGTGGTGAATACTCGACTGTCTGCTACGATTACATAGGATTGTCCCAGTGGATAAAATTATTATGATACCCATTGATTGGTTCCAGCAGAACTCCCTGGAAGAGGAGTTTGGGTTTCCTTTTTCTTTCCCTTTTTCACTTCCAGAGACGGTTTTTGTTTTTCTCACTTCCTGCATTTTTCATTGCTCTCAGGCTTTTTTTCTTGCCTTAAACCATTTTGGGAAGTGGGAATTTTATTGTCTCTCTTGTTTCGGCTTCAGGATGGACTGGTGCCTCAGCTTCAACGTTTATGTTGTGGGACAACTGTTAGATGCGGGGGGGGTGGATGGAGGGGGGGTGTTTCTGCAGCTTTAATGATGCTTTTATATTGATGTCTGCTAATGGTTCCCATGTGGTTCAAGGAGGAGGGGAGAGGTTGGAATTCTTTGCCGGGTGTGACTGCCTGCACTACATACGCATACCACCAAGATGGCGGGTAGGATTAACATTCTTTCTTGGAATGTCCGTGGCTTGGGGGACCCCACAAAAAGGGTAGCAGTAATGGAACAGGTCCAATCCCACTTTCCAGCAATCATCTGTCTACAGGAGACACATTTGGAGGGCGACAAAATAGCATACATGAATCGCTCATGGGTGGGCCATTGTTTCCACTCAACCTACACAGCTCATTCCAGAGGTGTCAGTATCTTAGTCCACAGAGCAATCCCATTTGAGATAATTTCATCCACAGTAGATCAGGAAGGTAGATTCATTTGCATGCACTGTAAAATATTTAACAAGGAGCTCCTTCTGATAACAGTTTATATACCGCCTCCATATAATAATACTGTTATGAACAAAATTGCGGAAATGATTAGCAAGACCCCCAAAGTACAGGTGGTGTGCACGGGGGATTTCAACATCATTCACCCATATTGGGACAAACACAATGCGGATACTCACTTAGAACACTATCCTAACTCCAAATTTGGGGACGCAGTGGCTGAACTGGCACTTTCAGATCTGTGGAGAATCAGAAACCCTGGAATCAAGCGATTCTCATGCTATTCCAAAACACACAACACTCTGTCCGGAATAGACCTGATCTTGGGCTCGGAGGGTATACTATCAATGGTGGAAAACACAGAATACATTCCTAGAGGTTTATCAGACCATTCCCCACTGTTGACACGACTTAATATTTTACCCGGACTTGATCGTACCCATAGCTTGTGGACCTTTAATCCTTTTTGGCTACAGATTATAAATGTGGGCCCGGTTGAACTAGCCCTTGAATACTATTTTCAGGACAACTGTACTGGGGAGATGTCGCTTAACACTGTTTGGGATGCCATGAAGCCCTGTCTGAGGGGGTCACTGATACAGAGGGTCAGTAGATGTAAAATTGTCGGCACAATTTGAAATTTTTCTTTAAGAACGGGTCCAGACAATAGAACAGAAGTACATTCTGTCAGGGGATACGGGACTTACTGGAATGGAGGGAGGCACAAGAAGCATATGACTCTCACATTAAGGAACGGGCCACTAACAAAAGACTTTTTCACAACAGAGATTCTTTGAAGAGGGCGAAAAAGTGGGTCATTTATTAGCGGTGATTGCTAAAGCACAAAGGGGGAACACATTTGTGGGGGCACTAAGAGACAAAACCGGAACCATAGTCAATCAACCTGACCAAATTTTGGCTACCTTCTCTGAATTCTACGAACAACTTTACAGTACTAAACTGCAATATGATAGGGAACAGATAGCTTCTTACCTGAAAGACATCCCCTTGCCCTCACTTTCAGATGAGGACAGGGTATATCTAAACAGTCCACTCACACTGGAAGAGTTGCATTTATCAGTATCCTCCATGCCCAATAATAAGTCACCGGGTTCAGATGGGATCCCCACAGAGATTTACAAAAAGTTTGGAGACATCCTGCTCCCCCAGCTGCTGTCGACCTTCCAGCAAGCAGCCAAAAATGGCTCCTTGCCCCAATCGATGCGAGAAGCAGTGATAGTTGTCATCCCTAAACCTGGCAAGGACCCCCTCATCCCTGACTCTTATAGACCTATCTCTCTGTTACCTACAGATATCAAGATAATAGCTAAGGTACTAGCTTCCAGACTTAATGAGGTTATACTTTCACTAATCCATTCGGACCAGTCGGGGTTCATGCCTTCCAGATCAACGGCAGTGAATATACGACGGTTACACCTCAACCTACAATTGCCAGTTGATAACTCAGGGGATAGAGTAATTTTCTCCCTAGACGCCACTAAGGCTTTCGACTCTATTGAGTGGGAGTTTCTCTGGGCAGTACTTGACAAATTTGGACTGGGGAGGGATTTTGTTTCCTGGGTAAGACTTCTATATAATAACCCTACTGCTAGGATCAAAGTTAATGGATGCCTTACTTCTCCTTTCCACCTAGGCAGGGGCACCCGCCAGGGATGCCCGCTATCCCCCTTACTATTTGCTCTGGCCGTTGAGCCTATGGCGGCAATGGTTAGATCCAATCCAGACATAACAGGATTCAGGAGGGGTGGTCAGGAGGAAAAAATTGCGTTGTACGCAGATGACACACTCCTTTTTCTGGTCAATGCAACATCATCACTGCCAAGGGCAATGGGTGTTATACAAGAATTTGGGAAGTACTCATGTCTATTAATCAACTGGGAAAAGTCTGTATTACTTCCGGTGGAAGGAACCACAAACTCACCTAATTACGTACACTCGAGCCTATAGGTTGTTGCCCAGTTTAAATATTTGGGGATAATGGTTACCACTCATGTTGATGATTTTGAGAGTCTCAACCTAACCCCTATTCTGTCAAAATTTAAGGATAAGAAGGAAGTCTGGTCTCGCCTGCCCTTCTCAGCAGTTGGCTGCACTAACCTGATCAAAATGATCTGGATGCCCCAACTACTATACAAGCTACACAACTCTCTACAATGGATCCCACAAAGATTTTTCCATAAGGTAAACGCATTATTCCAGGAATTGATCTGGGGCGGACAGATGCCGCGCATTAGGATCGAGCCCCTGCGGAGGGATAAAAGTAGTGGAGGTCTGGCGGTACCCAATCCATGGGTTTACTATCTGGTGGCTCAGCTTCAGCACATTCGGGGATGAGAGGACCCTGGAGGGGGGGGGCACAGTATATGATTCTACAACAATATTTTCACTCCACTAGTCTATACGAGGTTCTAGAGGCAGTAGGCTTCGGAGCTGCTGCTAATAGTTGCCCAATCCTACTACTAATCCAAAAACTTTGGGATAAAACTAAAAAACTACAAGACATTCAGTGAATTTCATAATATACCTCTATATGGAAAACGTCATGGTTACCTAACTTGCATCATTTAGAGGGCTTTGGGAGCTGGGCTTTGAGAGGGATAAATAGATTCACACATATTGTGGAGGGGGGCCAACTCAGAGGCTTCCCTCAGTTGCAAGCGGAGTTTGGGATCCAAATTCTGAGTTTTATAAGTACTTGCAACTGAGACATGCCTATCAGGCAGAAATCTCTATTACAGGTAGAGCATTGGAGCAGAACAAAGTCATGCAACGCATAGCAACCTCTAGAGGCTCAGCGGGAGTGATCTCTCGTTTATATTGGGATCTATTATATCTGGTGCACCGGAATTGTCCAGTAAACACAAAAGAAAATTGGGAACGAGCTATAGGACCTGTTGAGGACAACCAATGGGTAGAAATTTTAGAAAGAATTCCTAGTCTATCATTGGGGGAGGCATACAGACTGTCACACCTGTACGTTATTCACCAAGTATATCGCACTCCTAGATTCCTGTTTGATATTTGAGTTAGAACTGACCCCTTCTTCCCACGATGCAAACTATGTTCTGCAGATCTATTGTGGTCGTGTCCTGATATTGAACATTACTGGAGAGAGGTGACAGAGATAATCAATAGAGTATATACGATAGAGACGTGCTTAACTCCCTTTGTATGTATTCTGGGATACGTGGAGGATTTACCTTTGGAGGAGGGGGCAAAGTGGCCATATCTAGATTATTATATATTGCCAGGAAACTAATCACTCAATTCTGGATCTTGGACCACAGTCCTACAATATCTGAATATGTCAAAAAAGTTAATTTGGTGATAAATGTGGAGAAAAGTATATACCGGAAAATAAATGGCGTCATCAAATTTGAAAAAACATGGGCACGATGGATAGATGTGTCAGGGTTGGCTTCGAGGGAACTGATTAGGTTTAGATTGGGCTTACTCTAAATTGATAACAAGGGACAAAGGTCGAGAAATTTCTGCAGAACTTATCTATAATGATGACAGAGGTTTGGGGAGAAGAGAGAGCATGGGAACAGATTCTTCATCAAAAATGACATGTACAATGCCAAACAAAGCAAAAACTCAAAGAAAAACAAAAGTCTAATTGGATTTATTGATAAACGTAATAATGGTACTTAAGAACTTTTGTCTAGGGGGTCCTTCTCACATAACGAGATCTCTAGCGAGATCGCTGCCGAGTTACAGGTTTTGTGACGTAATAGGGGTCTCACCAGCGATCTCGTTATGTGTGACACTAAGCAGCGACCTAACCCCTGCTGTGAAATCGTTGATCGTTACACACTGTTCTGGTTTATTTTCTTCAAAGGCGATGTTCTGATGGGCAGGACGCATTGCTATGTTTGACACTGTGTGACAGGGTCCCAATGACAGCAGAGATCGTTATACAGGTCACTACTGCGACCTGTATCATTACTGAGTCGTTGGTAAGGTCTGACTGTGTGACATCTCACCAGCGACCTCCCAGCGACTTATCAGCGATCCTTATCGGGTCGCATAGTTTTCGGGATCGCTGGTAAGTCGCTAAATGTGACGGGGGCTTAAGAATGTGTGGAGCTGCAGATTTGACATTATCTCTACTTTCTACAAGACTGTTTAATGTTTGTTGGGGAGGGGAGGGTTGGGAGGGGGGTAGAGGCTGGGTAGCCTCCAATGTTTATTTGGTTGTAACTTGTAAAACTTTAATAAAAACATTTAATTAAAAAAAAAGTATGCTAAAAAGGGAGGATTCCTTCCTTATAAGAGAGGCGGACAAGGGGTGCAATATAGTTCTGTGGCCCATTGAACTATATCTCAAAGAAGCAAAGAAACAACTATCTAATACCTTTTGTTATCAGGTGCTGCCCTCTAACTCCACGGCTATTTTCAAGCCGAAGGTGCATGAAGATATGATTGAGCCCCCAGGTAGGCCAATTGTGTCGGGGATGGGGGGAGGGGGTATGTTTGAGCGCCCCTTTATCTAGATTATTTTCTGCAACCCTTTGCCCAGTCATTACCATCATATGTTAGGGACTCCACACACCTCATTTTACAACTGGAGGATGTGACTGTACCGGCGGGTACTTTACTTGTCACATTAGATGTGGAGTCCCTATACTCAAATATTCAACAATTGGGGTTCACAATCTAGGTTCCCTATCAGTATGTCTTTGGACTGTGGGAGGAAACTGGAGTACCCGGAGAAAACCCATGCAAAAACGGAGAGAACATACAAACTCCTTGCAGATGGTGTCCTTGGTGGGATTTGAACCCAGGACCCCAGCGCTGCAAGGCTGCAGTGCTAACCACTGAGCCACCGTGCCGCCCGTTAATTCCTTAACAACTTGTATTCTCAACTAGGGTTTGATAGAAGTGTTGGTTTAATATTGGATACTCGCAAAACTGATATTTTTCTATATGATCAATCTTATTCTATATGCAATCCTTGATATCCATAAACTGGTATTGGTTATAGACAATATAACACAAAGAAACTTGCGTCTGATATGCGTAAACACTGGCTGGATTTGTACGATGTATTATGGCAGTGTATGTTTTGACTTTGATCTGTTTATTTACGCTGCCAGGTTACCAGACATATGTATTGCCTGTAATTTGTTGACAACTCAGGTATACAAAAATATATTTGATTTCACCTAGTGGATATTGAATTCACTTTACAGCTGATATTTTTCTCCATGACCAAATGTACTCCATATATAATCTTATATATTCACAAGTAGGTATTTTTTATAGACTATAATATTAATACATTTCCATCTGATATGTGTACATATATGTATATATGTCCTCAAGAATTGTATGATGTATGGTAGTGTGTGTTTTGACTCTGACCTGTTTATTCACGCTGCCGGGTGACCAGGTATATGTATTGCTGGCAATTTGCTGCTAGCATAAGGTTATAACAATATACTTACTTTCATCTGGTGGACATCGAACTTGCTTTACAGTTGATATTTTTCTTCATGACCAAACTAGCTTTGCTCTATTATGTGTGTGGTGATAGATTTCAACTTGTTTTACTGACCTGGTTATTTCTGGGCTTTGACGTAATGCCTCACATGGCGCTTCAACAGGATTAGGCACAGCTGGTAAGTGCTCAGCTCAGGGGATAAATTGCACTATGATCGGTGATGATATCATTTATTTTCTGGCCCTTGAGGAAGCCACATTCTCTGTGGCGATACGCGTGGGGAAACACCCCATACTTACACCGATCCTGGGACCTTGCACTGCTTTATATTTGGACCTCTAGCAGGCGGTAATATAACCAAGTGATTTATCTTGGACGCTTTTGGATAGGCGGTGTTTTTTTACTTGCTTAATCGATGACTGTGGTACATTGATTTCCTTTATATAAGGTTTTATCATTTGTCCTGCTGGTGGTCTATAATTATTATATTGTATTCAACAATGGTGGTGTCAGAATGCTATACTTTTAAGTACAATATGGTTTATGGTTTGCAGTATCGGATGACACATATGTTCTGCATCCTAACCTGGATTTATTATTGTATGGTACATCTAGTATAGTTGTATTCGGGATTTTGGTGTCAGGTTCCTGACATGGAACTATGTATTGGGGTGTTCGTTGATTATTCACATTTTAAATGTTATTAATCCCTTTCACTGTCTTGTGTGGATTCAATGTATGCATAAATTTTGTACCAATAGAATTATTTTTTTGAATTGAACAAAATCGCATTGGTTGATCCCTATATACAGCAACTCTTTTTCTTGTTTGCACTCATAATCTCTCGCCTGGATTACTACAACACCCTCCTCCATGGCCTTCCTGCTAACCATCTTGCCCCTCTCCAGTACATCCTTAATTCTGCTGCCCGACTGATCTATCTCTCCCCTCTGCAAATTCCTCCATTGGCTCCCAATCTTCCACTGTATCCAATTCAAACTACTAACACTGACCTACAAAGCCATCCATAATCGGTCTCCGCCGTATATCTCTGAACTAACCTCCCGCTAGACTCCAAAACGTAATCTCCGCTCCTCCCAAGATCTCCTTCTCTCCTCCTCTCTCATTCGCTCCTCATGCAACTGCCTCCAAGACTTCCCCCGAGCATCCCCTGTCTTCTCGAATTCGCTGCCTCACCACATCAAATTATCTGCTACACTTGCAAGCTTCAAACGGAACTTGAAAACTCATCTGTTCAGGAATGCCTATAATCTTCAATGACCTCACTGCTTCACCACCACCACAGCTACTGCCTCACCACCGTGCGGAGCCGCCACCACCTCACTACCATGTTCGGAGCCGCCGCCGCCTCACCACCATGCAGAGCCGCCGCCCAACCAACACCCCACCTATTGTCTCCTCCCCAAAATCCTATAGAATGTAAGCTTGCAAGGGCAGGGTCCTCTTGCCTCTGTACCAGTCTGTCTATTGTAGCTTGGATATGTATTCTGTATGTAACCCCTTCTCATGTACAGCACCATGGAATTAATGGTGCTCTATAAATAAATAATAATTATAATTATCCTCTTGTTCTTATGCGTAAATGGGAAAGGAATATTGGGCCGTTACGGACATTCAATGGACAAGGATCCTTGAAGGGGTTAGATCTATATCCCTAGTGGACATTGTAGACTGCCAGATCTATAAATCATCCATAGGGGATATATGACCCTCTGTTCCTCCACAAGGTCGGCATACGTACAGAGGCCAAAGGTGGGAAGTGCTTTGCGGAAGCTGCGGATCTTATACACAGGCTGCGGATTATAAATACTTTTTTTGAGTAAAGTTATTACAATTGTAAAATCATAATCAGCAGGTTTGGTCGGAGACACCAAGGTTTTATATAAGGGAATATAGAAGAACTGACACTGGACACACGCGGGAAAACTGCGGTAGGACGTTTATTGTTACTTACACATAAATTGAAAACATTGAGATGGATTCAGACGACTCCGACAAAACGTGATTAACAAAGTCAGTGAGAAATTGCAGTAATGATAGTATTGTATCCAAGATATTTAATGCAATAATGAGGGAACAGGTCGATGTAAATAGTAATGTGTAATATGAACATGTTTATTATTGTAGTATAGAGAAGTTACAGACATTGGTCAGACATGGAGATTGTGCGCTGAAAGTAACTGTAATGAATGTCAGATCGCTGAGATTGGGAGTTAGGAAGAATGTTGGGTAAGAACATATGGTAAAAAGAAGAAAAAAAATAAACAGGGGGGGGGGGAGAACACCAATCCAGTCAATTCTATACATAGGAATTAATAATACAAATACCTATAGATCAACACCCCATAGGACAAATAGAATATGAAGAAAATGCCCCAATTTCTCTGAATTTGTTTTCTCCTCTCTATATTATGGGTAAGTGTAATTTTCATTAGGAATTGAGTATTAATTTTCCTGACAAGCTCCTCAACCGAGGGAACTGAAGGGAGTTTCCACTTTATAGCCTAACACCGTCTGGCCGAGGTAAATATATCAGCAATAACAGGTTTCACATTTTAGGGGAAGTTATCGAGTCCTATATTCAGGATTGCCAGTGGATCATCCATAATTACACGAACACCTGTTACAGATGAAATTAGAACAAACACCTGCTCCCAAAACACCATAACTTTAGGACAGGACCACCATACATGCCCCAATGTGCCTTTCTGAAGACAGCCTTGCCAACAGAAAGGGGAATAATCAGGGATCATGTGAGCCATTTTGCCTGGAAACAGACACCACCCTGTATGAATTTATATAATTTGTCCTAGGTGATTTATACAAGCTGAGGTCCTATAAGTCCATTCCAAGGCGCCCACCATTGTTGAGGGAAGAATGTAAAACAGAGCTCTTGCTCCCATTTTATCATGTATGACAACTTCAGATTTTCTAACAGGGAGTTTAGAAAACTATATAAAATTGAGTCTCCTTTAATATAATAATCCCCTTTTTGAAAAAGTCTATGTAGAGACCGAGGAGGTGAATTGTATCCAATGTCAGATCCTGTACTAAGGAGACGTCTCACTTGGAGGTATTGATAAAGACAGCTTCAATGTGATCAAACTTTCTCAACCATCTCCAAAAAGGACGTTAACTGAGACTCTGTAAATAGCTGCAAATTTAAAAATGTCACTCTCTTCCCAATTAGCAAGACTTAAAAAGGGATATGGGTTTCTAAGGATCTAATAGAAATATCCAATAAAAGAGCAGAGAGAATCACTTCACCCCACCTCCTCCTACACAAAAGAGAAGAGATAGTAAGAAGATAAACAAAATTGCATTAAATGGTTTAATTAACACTACTTCCAAAAGGCTTCTAGTAGCCCATGTAAATTTCTCTTAGTGGGCAACAAATTATAATTTGCAAGTAAAAGATTTCTCTTTTTCTAGGTATGATAATGGCTTCTACCTTTGTGAGTTTTGTGATGTTCAAAAATAACCTATTTCTGTGTTAAATATTTCCCTCATTCTAAACATGTCAAGGGTTTCTCCCCTTTGTGAATTCTTTTGTGTTTTCCAAGACTTGATTTTCGGTTAAAACATATCCCACATTCTGAACATGAATATAGCTTCTCACCTGTGTGAGTTCTCTGATGTGTAGCAAAATGCAATTTATGTGTAAAACATTTCCCACATTCTGAACATGAAAAAGGCTTCTCCCCTGTGTGAATTCTCTGATGTGAAATAAGATGTACTTTTCGCTTAAAAAATCTCCCACATTCTAAACATGAAAAAGGCTTCTCCCCTGTGTGAGTTCTCCGATGTCTAGCAAGACTTGAACTTTGGGTAAAACATTTCCCACATTCTGGACATGAATATGGCTTCTCACCTGTGTGAGTTCTCTGATGCTTAGCAAAATTTGTTTTAGCGTTAAAACATTTCCCACATTCTGAACATGAATAAGGTTTCTCACCTGTGTGAGTTCTCTGATGTGTAACAAAATTTGTTTTCCAGTTAAAACATTTCCCACATTCTGAACATGAAAATGGCTTCTTCCCTGTGTGAGTTCTCTGGTAACTAACAGATTCTGAAGAAAATCTTTTCTCCCCTATGTGAATTTTTTTATTATTTTTTTGATATTCTGAAGTTGAAAATGGCTTTTTTATGCTGCTTTTGTGACACTTATTTTTCTTAATAGTCTGTGATGAATCAGAAGATAGGACTTGTTTAAAAGAATCAGATGATAGATCTTTGCTGTAAAGAGATGATGGTGCATCTTGAATAGTGGCATTCACTTCAGTTATATCTTGTGTGCTATCAAGGTCATCTGATTTTAAGATTGAAGAGGTCAGTTGTGCCTCTGTTCTCCTGGTACAGTCATCTGCCAAGAATGAAAATTATTTACAATAATATATACAAATTTAAGGTTAAAATTTATAAAATAACTTGAAACGCAGTTACCGGTGTCCCCGCAGTGCCCTGCAGTCTTTCCCTGGTTGAGGTCTCCTGGGAGTGCACTTATATATTCTTAAAGGGCAAAAGTGCCCATACCTGGAAGTGCCTCACAACCTACGGCTAAGAGGCACTAGGTATTTAAGGCACCTCCCCCTATGGGAAGTGCCTGGGCAACGTGGTCTATCCTTAGAGACGTGTTGCTAATTGTCAGTTCCCGTTCTGTTTTCTGAGTCTCATGCTGTGTGAGATAACACGTGTCTGTTTCCTAGTATACGCTGTGCCCACTGTGATTGCTACATCTATCTATACCAGCTGTGCCTGCCATATCCACTGCACCTGCCTACACCAGCCGTCTGGTCTGCACACGACCACATCAGCGATTTGATGTGAACATCCAATCGCCGACCCCTGGAGTCAACCATCACAGTACCAAGTCTCCCTGGTGTTACATCTGGCAGCTTCCTCCCAGCAAAAGCTTTTCCTTACCATCAGAGGCTAAACATGTGAACATATAGTAAACATGGTAAATAAATAACAATCGTGTAATTCCCTTAACTTTTTACAATTTCACTGCACTTGGAATTTTTCCACCATTTTACAGTGCACTAGATGATAAAATGAATAGTGTAATTCAAAAGTACAACTCATCCTGCAAAAAAATAATTCCTTATATATCTATGTTGACTGAAAAATAAAAAAGTTATGCTTCTTGGAAAAAAAGAAAAATCACCCAGGGCTGAAGAAGTTAAATTTTGGGTATCCTGTGGGTGGGCTGCCCGGCCTCCATGTACCCACTGTGGGGTAATTCTAACCTCCCTCATATGTTACAGTTACCCTGTGCTGAACTTTGGATAAAAACGCCCGTATCAGCACATTCATCAGAAGGGAGAGAAGGAAGATCCATCAATAAGATGCTGAGATTCTAGGAGGATGGATTCATTGCTCTCAGTGGAGAAACAATAAGAATCTTATCAGGGACGGACACAGACTGCAGGGGGCCCCTGTGCAAGAAATCTTTCTGGGCCCCCCCTTCATTTCATAACAAAATGATGTAAACATATAGACTGTACTGTTTATTACTAGTTTAGAACACAACTACCAAATCTAAACAATAAATAAGTTTCATATTTACCATCTGAATATAACAGCACAGTCCTGCCGCCCTTCTATCTGCTGCAGCTTCAGCGCTGTCTCCAATGCGTCTAGTTACATTGGCTGGAGATGGCACAGCCTGTATACTCTGTGTGTTTTGCAGCTTGTCAGTGGTATATGGCTCAAAAGTCTGAAGCCAGTGATTGTCTGCAGCGGTCACATGAGGCACCTGGGCTGTGATGTCTGCAGCCATTGTAAACAGAAGCATCAAGGAATGTGTGGCGCCCCTGAGGCTTCAGGCACCACAGGGTACTGCATCTAAGCCGAGGTGTAGTATTCATTCCGGGTAAGACAGGGGTCATTCATTGATGTACACCGCAATTCATACAACACACAGCTGCCCTCCCACCGGGACTGGGTTTCGGTAGGTGCTGGGGGCGGCCATTATGAGGTATGGGACCTCCCGCCCACTAGTTCAGCAACGCGGGAAGCGGGGCACTGTTAAGGGAAGTGAGTGGTCACATCAGACAACCAGGAGTTGCGCCTGAACCGTAAAACAGGCAACAGTATAGAAGGGTAGAGGACAAGGAAGAGCAAGGGACCCGTGGTTTGGAGCTGGAGCGGCTCAGCCCAGGTTCTTAGGAAGAAGGGGGATCCCAGGGCTCGCGGGGAGTGTGACAGGTGCCAGTGACCCGTTCCACTGACCAGGTGCTGGGGTAGAGGAATTACCAATAGAAAGGACACACAGCAGGAACACCAGCCTTGACCTCCAAACTATCCAGGATCGGCTGGAGACCATAACAGCGGAGCGCCTCACTCCAAAGGTGGTGATATCTCAGTGAGTAAAGAACTTGGACTGCAATCCCTGTGTCGTCCCATCACTGCCTGTGTTGTCGCCCTGCCGCCATCAGAGACTACCACTCTCATCATCCTTGGGGCCTGAGCTTTGCCTGTGGAGAGCTGTATCATCCGAGCTGCGCTACCATCTGCCCCAGGGAAATAGCTCCTGCAGCAGCGGCTCCTATATTGGCTGCATACCACAGGTAGCGTCACGAATAAACTCAACTCCCCTGTAAATATTCCCTCCATCTTTTATTGATACCGCCGGGGTCATGGAGCCGGGCCTGGCCGCTGTGACATCCATCCATCCCTCCCTACACCGGCCTGGTGACGAGTAACCCCAACGGCCCCATTGCGGGCGTGTCAACTACAACACTAGAGCTGTCAGGTGCAACGTAGATGAGGATTTATAGTTTATTAAAGGGATTGTCCAGACACAATGTCATTACCTGGAGGATAGAGTCTGTAAAAATAACAAAACAAATTGTGTTCCCCTGCGGTCACCTCCTGGATCTAGCAGCGGCAGCCCTATGGTCTGTGCCAGCATTATTTCACCATTGTACGGAACGCAGGACTACTGCAGTTTGTGATGACTGCAGTTCATGTTACCTGACCGCTGCAGCCTATCACAAGCTGCAGCGGTCCTGTGTCTGGTAGAACGGTGACATAATTAATGCTGGCACAGACCACAGGATGGCCTGCGCTGGATCCAGGAGGGTGACTGCAGGTGTGAATAATTTATTTTGTTAGTTTTACAAAATTGAACCCCCATAAGATCCTTTTGCCAGAAAATGTCTTTACAGTACATGTATTATTTCACACAACTCCTTTATATGGAACCCGAAAGCTGAGACCCATGAGCCGTGGACAGCCTGTACCAAGCAGTGGCTGCATGATCACAGCCAGGTATATGTGACCCTAAAGTGCTGCGGAGAGTCAGAGAAAAAAAACCACTTTCATAGATGTCTGGGACTGAGCTGCATCAAATACTAGTCATATAGATGTGATGTCTGATACACGCTGCTCGATCCACGGGTGACATGTATCCGCTGGCTGGATCCTTTTAAGCAGCGCTCTATATGACAGGTGGGTACAGTAGAGAAACAGAGAAAATACAACAAAAAACAGCCACACCATAGACATCATTAAAGAAGCCTCCACTAACTTGTTTACTGATGGAATGTGTGTTTATGCATGTAGTGTCATAAAATACTCACCTACCGCTGCGCTCTCCGGTGTCCAGCGCTGTTCTACTTCTCCCAGTGACGTCACCGCCGCTCTCTCTGGTGTCCAGCGCTGTTGTGCTCCTCTTCTCAGTGACGTCACCGCTATCTCGTATCTCTGGTGTCCACTGCTGGCCTGCTCCTCTTCTCAGTGACATTACTTCTCTCCCGTATCTCTGGTGTCCAGCGCTGTTCTGTTCCTCTTCTCAGGGGTGTCACTGCTCTTTAGTATTTCTGGTGTCCAGTGCTGTTCTGTGCATCTTCTCAATGACGTAATCTAACTCTAGTATCTCCAGGTCACACTGTGCTCTGCAGGACCCAGAAGTGACCTACAATGTAAAGGGTGCTTTACATTTGGTGATCGCTGCCGTAGCGAACATTATCGTTACGGCAGCGTCACACTAACAGACCTTGCCAGCGATGTCGCTGTGACTGCCGAACAATCCCTCCCTCAAGGGAGAGGTGCGTTCGGTGTCATAGCGACGTCACTGCGGTGTCACAAATCGGCCGGCCAATATAAGCGGAGGGGCGGAGATGAGCGGGACGTAACATGCCGCCCACCTTCTTCCTACCGCATTATCCGGTGGACGCAGGTAAGGAGATGTTTGTCGTTCCTGCGGTGTCACATATAGCAATGTGTGATGCCGCAGGAACGACGAACATCGTACCTGTGGCAGCAGCGATATTAAGGAAAGGAGCGACGTGTCAACGATCACCGTTTTTGAACGATTTCGCGATAGTTGATCGTTGCTCCTTGGTGTCACACGCTGCGATGTCCCTACCAGCGCCGGATGTGCGTCACTGACGACGTGACCCCGACGATATATCGGTAGCGATGTTGCAGCGTGTAAAGCACCCTTAAAGGTGGCTTTACACACTGCAACATCGCAAACGACATCGCTGTAACGTCACCGGTTTTGTGACGTTACAGCGACCTCCCCAGCGACATTGCAGTGTGTGAAACACATCAGCGACCTGGCCCCTGCTGTGAAGTTGTGATCGCTACAAATCGTTCAGAACCATTCCTAGGTCCTTTGTTTCCCGCTGTGCAGCATGCATCGCTAGAAAGTTTCAGTGTGTAAAGGGGACTTAAGTCTATGGAGCAACAGAAAGAGGCTCAATGGGCTTTAATTGTAAAAGACTTCTGGCTCAGAGTGTAGTGTGACCCGAGATACTGGAGAATGGTGACGTCACTCAGGAAAGTAGAAGAGTTGAGGTAGGTGAGTATATAAATACACTCACACTACATTACATGCACACTCCATTAAAAAAAAAAAAAAAAAAAAGAAGAGTAGGAGTCTTCTTTGTATGTATTCACCTATTTGTGCACATGTGACTTCACCACATCGGCCTTTCTCACACTTGAAATGGAGCAGAAATAATGTGAACATATTGGTGAATACGAGGATGTATACAGATAAATACACGTTCATCACACACATATGTGCACAAATACATAGACATAACACATATACAAACATAATAGTCACACATTGCACATGAACTCACCCTCTCTGCAGATGATTGCACATGGTGGCCAGCACAGCAGGTCTTCTGGAGCCTGCACTTCCATCTTCTCTTGTGGTGCAGCCTCCCCTCCTCCTCGGGCCCGACTGCTGTATTCTCTTGAAATAATTCAGAGCCTCCTTTCTGGCTCTGAGGGTATGATTCCACTTGCGTATGACTCGTGCAGTCTCGCATTGGTATCACCCGACACAGTCGCACACTCTCCGGACAGGGGCGGTTCACCTGCATGGAAATACATGCAGCCTACCCGCTCCTGTCAGGACAGTGTGCGCCGTGCCGGGTGATACCAATGCGAGACTGCACGAGTCATACGCAAGTGGAATCATACCCTAAGACACAATCATCCTCTGCGTGGCCAGCAGCTTTTGTAGAAGTGATGAATCCTGCCCCCTGCAGGCCTCTAACAGGTGAAGGAAGGGGCCTGTGTCAGCTCAGCAGAATCATATGTGTTCAGCTGTTCTGGCCCCTGCTTCTCCTGTTAGTTTTGAAGCTGCCACCGGCAAAGGAAATCCCCATATGTTTTCAGGCCCTTGAGGCCCCTCCTGCTCAGGGCCCCTGTGCAGCTACACCGCGGTATGTCCACCAGTGACTCTTGTAGTTATGATAAGATTATTATTTTGTTTCTCCCACTGAGAACAATCAATCTTTATTCACCTGGTGAACACAGCACCAAACTAAAGGCTGCTTTACACCAGACAATCTATCGTGCGATAGATCGTCGGGGTCACGGTTTTTGTGACGCACATCCGGCATCGCTGGCGATGCCGGCCTGTGTGACACCTCCTAGCGACGCAGTATCGCTCACAAATCGTGAGTCGTGTACTGCTCGCTAGGTTCCATAATATCGTTTAATTTAGTTGATCATCGTTTCCGTGGTAGCACACGCCGCTCCGTGTGACACCACGGGAACGATGAGCAGCTCACCTGCCTCCCGCGGCCGCCGCCGGCTCTATGGAAGGAAGGAGGTGGGCGGGATGTTTACATCCTGCTCATCTCCGCCCCTCCGCTTCTATTGGCCGGCGGCCGTGTGACGTCGCTGTGACGCCGAACGTCCCTCCCACTTCAGGAAGTGGACGTTCGCCGCCCACAGCGAGGTCGCACGAGAGGTAAGTATGTGTGACGGGGGTTACTGACTTTGTGCGACACGGGCAGCGATTTGCCCGTGACGCAAAAAGGACGGGGGCGGGTACGATCGATTGTGAAATTGCACAATCGGTCGTACCGTGTAAAGCAGCCTTAAGAATCTAGGACATCACCAGCATCATTACCCTCCGCTAGGGCTGTGGAGTCGGTGTCTGAGCTCATTTTGGTGGAGTCGGTATAAAATACTCCGACTCCTAAAATATATAATAAATTGGGGACAGTAGTGCAATGCAGAATGTGCTGAATATTTTTTCATAGGAAATTTATGAAATGTCCTATAAATGTCTGTTCTATTCCTGATCTAAAGCTACATTCACACACAGCGTTTTTGCTGCATTTTTTGGGGGTACGTTTTTCAGCTGCAAAAGCAGATCAGCTTTTTAAAAAACCGCATCACCTGAAAGGTTTTTGAGCTCATAGATAATGTTTTCAATAGCAAAAGCAGATTAGAAAAATACCGGACAATGCTTCAAACATGATAAGTACAATTAAACTGATGAATGAGAGTAATGAGCAACAGCTAGAAGAAAATTTAGGATTCAGTATGTGTGAGATGGAAGGCCACAGTGCTGTTCATATAACTGAGGAACAAACAGATATTACAACAGAAGAACAGCAAAATGATACTTTAGGATTAGATGATCTTGTTGAAGTTGCTTCAAAACACTTTCATATTCATCACATGCGCTGTGTTGTGCACACGCTGCAGCTGGCAATAAGAGATAGTCTGCAAGAGGGACATGCTGGAAATCTGATTGGGAAAGTGAGGAAATTGGTTATTGCTGCCAGAACCCCGAAAATTGATTCCATCTTGAAGTGACGTGCTAAAAAAGAGGCAATTGTCAATCAAGCCACTCACTGGGGCAGTACTTATTTAATGATTGAGCGATTGCTTGAGCTAAAACCGTTTCTTATAGATATGGCGAACCCTCAGGTAACCCTAAATGAAAGTCAATGGACACAGGTGGTTGAATTGAAGGAATTGATTAATCACCATTTACTGTGACTAAAAAATTACAAGCTGAGGATTTAACTCCTGGCGTTTTCATAAGGGAGTGGAAGAACTTGCTATTTTGTCTGTCCCAAAGAGGAGGTTTAATCACAGATCGCATTTCTGCTTCAATGAAACGTAAAGAAACACAGCTATTGGAAAATAAAATTCTTCTGGCAGCTGTTTATGTGAACCCAAGTCATCGTGTACCGCTTGATGATCATCAGCTTACTAAAGGAAAAGAAGCTCTGACTGAGGTAGCAGTTAGGATGAGCGGCTACAGGACTGCCAGACGCAAGAGGACTTGGGTCCTGACAATTCTACTGATGCCATATCTTCATCCTCATCAGATGAGGAGTTTAACTTTTGACAAATATTTCTATGAAATGGAGACGGCAAAGTGTTGCTGCAAGGAAAAAGATTTCACTCTGTCTCCTATAGCAGCAGATTGACCATATTTCAGCACAATTTTTCACTTGCTCTCAAAGAAATAGAAAAATTCAGCCGTTCATCAAAACTGACTGCATGAGGCAATTCCTTTAAGGGGGCTTTACACGCAACGACATCACTAACGAGATGTCATTAAAGGTCACGGAATTCGTGACGCACATCCGGCCTTGTTAGCGACGTCGTTGCGTGTGAAACGTACGAACAACCACTAACGATTAAAATTACTCACCTAATCGTTGACACATCATTCTAATTCCAAATATCGTTGCTGTTGCAGGACGCAGATTGTTCGTCATTCCTGAGGCAGCACACATCGCTACGTGTGACACCCCAGGAACAACACCTTACCTGCGTTCTCCGGCAACGAGGTGGGCGTCACTTTCTTTCGGCTGCTCTCCGCCCCTCCGCTTCTATTGGACGGCTGCCGTGTGACGTCCCTGTGACGCCGCACAAACCGCCCCCTTAGAAAGGAGGCCGTTCACCGGCCACAGCGAAGTCGCTAGGCAGGTAAGTCCAGCGATTTGCCCGTGACGTACAACCGACGGGGGCGGGTGTTTTCGCTAGTGATGTCGCTGTGTGTAAAGCAGCCTTTATACCTGAAAATTGTTAGAGATGTTGCCCATGTGGCTACGGCTTTGCCTCCAACCCAAGTTACTGTAGAGAGGTTGTTCTCTACCTTAAAATTATTAGGTCAGATTTGCGGTCATCTATGAAGGAGGCTCTGATGGAAGCAATTCTATTTCTTACAACAAATTCATAGACTGCGCAAATGTTATTGTTGAAAACTGTTTTTTTGCCACTTTCATAGTTTATTACATAGCGTTATATATATATATATATATATATATATTATATATATACACATACATACATACATACATACATATACACAGAATATCTATCTATATATGTAATGTATTACATAGTGTATTACAAATTTACAACTTATTACAGTTTTTTGTGTTCTAAAGTTGTATTCCAATAGTATATTTTAAGTTCCATCTAAATATCTTGATTGTTCTATCATAAAAATGATTCAATGTCTGATGTTCACATTGTACTACAATACATTTTTCACTTAAATATAAGCAATATAAGTGGGAATCGGAGTTGGAGTTGCAGGTTTGGCTTACCGACTCCACAGCCCTGCCCTCCGCTTTCTCTTAGAGGTCCACCATACAGATTAGATATTTCTTCCCAAGTTGTCTGCACATTCTACATACACTGTCATTTGGCTTTACAGATTAGAGATCTGAGCAGATAAGGGTCAATGTCTTCTAATTTCAGGGGATAGGGTGGATCCTACCTGTAAGATCTGGCTGATACAGATCTCACTCCAACAGAAGGAAGTCCAATGCCCAAAATAATGGGGGCAGTTTTGGGTGGAGGAGCATGTGGTGGTCTAGCAGCAGAATGGTGACCATTTTCTATGGCCGGACTACAACCCTGATAAAGCAGCCACAGCCGGTGACTGAGAAGAATCTGTGACTTCTGTGCATTTAGTGGTCACTACTCACCTGGGCGGTTATCTGTAGGAATCTCCTCTTTACTCCGCACATCACCCCTCACATATGTCTCTGTAGTATTAATATGGGGCAGATCTTCCCCCTGAAAGAAATATTGTAAAAGTCACAGACAGATGGAGAAGTCCCATCTATGATCAGCTCTAATCCTGCCATCTCCACCGCTCTCATTACACAAGTATAACACATATAATACCGGAGGATAAAACAAGACTGAGCACAAGACCTTCACAGCCGTCTACACATCATAGGGAGATTTCATGGCCCCTTCTCTTCATCTACCTGATGATCCTGAGGAACATCGGGGTCTTCTTGTTTACAGTCCTGTGGGAGAAGAGGACGGGGACATCTCTCTGGTGTTGTCCTCTTACTGGATAGACCTGGAGGAGACACATACAGGGACTGAATTCATTCCTTACATACAGATAATTATAGGCCGTGTGTATTTAGTCCTGTCTATTACCTGGTGATGTGAGGGGCTGGGGAACCTCCATCATGACGTCCTTGTACAGATCTTTGTGTCCTTCTAAATACTCCCACTCCTCCATGGAGAAATAGACGGTGACGTCCTGACACCTTATAGGAACCTGACACATACAATGATACCGTCACCCCCGATCCCTTCATAGCGTTACTGTATAATGTCCCAGCATTCCCAGCAGTGTCACCTCTCCAGTCAGCAGCTCAATCATCTTGTAGGTGAGTTCTAGGATCTTCTGGTCATTGATGTCCTCATGTATCGGGGGGTGAGGTGGAGGCCCTGTGATTGGGCTCAGGGGTCTTCCCCATCCCTCAGACACAGGGGCCTGACAGCGCTCACTAGAGGTCTTCTTCACTACTGTGTAATCCTGGTTATGGAGAGACACAGTAATAAATCTCACTCCAGACATTTCCAGAGTCCTCACCTCTCCAGTTCTGTCCATCTGTTATTCCCATAGATAAGAATGGTGTAATGTGACGTCATCAGAATCTCTCACCTCTCCAGTAAGCCGGAAGAGGATCTCTAGGGTGAGGTGTAATATCCTCTCCGCCATCTTGTCCCCGTCCATATCCATCCTTCACGGGGCAATCAGGAGAATTCTCTTCTATAGAATAAAACCACTGAGAGGATCCGATATTATAAGGACCTGAATGGGAAGGAGAGGAGCCGATATGTAAAATTAATGGAGATAATAATGAAGAGACGATATCATTTGGGCAGTAAAAAAAAATTTCAACATGAAGTTGCACCTAAAATAGTATCAATGAAAACGTCGGCTCATCAAGCAAAAAACAAGTCGTCACTCTACTCCGATGTCGGAAAATGGAGACACAAGCCGATTTTTTTATGCTTTGTTTTTTTTAACAAAAGTCTGATTTTTATTCACTACTAGAGATGAGTGAACCTGGAGTTCGGTTTTCGGTACAAACTCAGACTTTTGCAAGATAGTAAAGTTCAGGTTTGGAGTTCGGGGGCTTTACGTCTGCAAACCGCTCTCGTGTGATCAGATGTATTGTGCACCAAGAAATAAAACTGAATAAACCCGCCCTCCCCTGTTAGTGATGTGTTTATGGCTGCATGTGGGCGGAGACCGGAACTGCCAATCAGTGACTTCAAATAAAGTGCAGGTCAAGTCCAGAACCGATCTTTACAAATGTTCACCTGGACCAGCAGAAGCCGAACGTCCACGGGTCCGCTCATCTCTAGTCACCACTGAGATAATAAATGTCTGATATTGCCGTAATCACACTGACCTGGAGAATCACGCTGACCGCTCACTTCCAGCACATCGTGAACGGAGTAAAAACAATGATGGAATTACCTTTTTTTCACCATTTCACCGCACTTGGAATTTTTACTTAATTTCCAGTAAATTTTATGGTAAAATTAAAACCCATGAGTCATTTAAAAAAACAACAAAAAAAAAACAACTATCCTTTATACGGCAATGTGGGTGGAAAAATAAAAGAGCCGCGCAGCTACACACAATCATGTATCAACGGAGAGGAAATCCATCCATTTCTAGATAAGGCACAGACGGTTTATTACTGCCTCTGCCTTCTCTGTCACTATATACACAGCTCTGCGGTGCAATGCAGCGGGAATGTGAGGGACCTGACAGTGACACAGATCTCTGTGTGAGAGCCCATCCACCATCTGTACTTGCCAACTGTAATTGTTTGGGGCCTAGTGAGTGCAAGTATTTTTTTGGGGGGGATATTTGCTTTCTTTTGGTGGTATCTGCTTTCCTTGATAAAAGTCCTGCTGTATTCTTTAACTTTTTTAGATGTGTGGACAATTCATTATGGAACCACAACCAAGGTGTATTTTTGGAGTAGGGATTATATTTTAAGTATACTCAAAAAAAGCCCCCAAAAATCCTACTAGGGCTTATTTTCAGGGTACGTCTTATTTTCGAGGAAACGGTAGAAAGAACTAATGGTGCTTCCTCCCCCATATACAGAGGATATGGTCACCGCTGAGATGTTATAACAGCTCCAGTCACAAGGGAAGTAAGAAGAAAATATAAATAAATACTGAATTGACCCCCCCCCGCCCCCTTCCAAATGTGTGACATATAGGAAAATGCCACTGTCAATCCAAATCTCTGTTATTAGCTCCAACCAGGTAAAAAACAGCCATATATACAAATAAGAAGTGTTACTAAATAGATAAGAAATATGTAAATGTGATCATAGACATATATTGAGACGGCGCCCAGCTTTCAGTCATAGGGGTGGCACTGATGCAGTTCTAGTCACCGCTCAGTATACCGCGCTCTTGACACTGACTGACAGCAGGTTAAAATGCTCAGCGGCTGTCAGTCAGTGGGGGGCAGGGTATATGTGTGGTAATAACAGACATTTCCCTTATTTTCAAACTGGTATTGCTCGACATCAGACACAATGCTGAAGTTGGTTTGTTATTCATCCAGTTTCTTATTCAAGGCTGAATTTGGTTTATTTTATTTTTTTAGTTTTTATTTTTTTTTTTTTTTTTACAGGTTTAACAAACATTAAAAAAATCACAATAATAAAATACAATACAGTGCGGAGCCCTGATGTGAATACACTTAAAAGCAGCAAAAAAAAGTATCAAACTGGCACAAAATGGGCATCAAAGTGACATCAAAGCTCTTTTTTCACAAGGGTAACAAGAAAAAATGCACCATACAATTTATTGTGCAGTTTTTCCTGAGTACACAGATACCTCATAAGTGGTGGAAATAAAATGTTTGGGCACACAGCAGGGCTCGGAAGGGAAGGAGCGCCATTTGACTGTAAAATTGGCTGGATTCATTAGTGAGTGCCATGTCGCGTTTGGAGCTCCTGAGGTGCCTAAACAGTGGAGCTCCATCAAAAGTGATCACATTTTGGAAACTAGACCCCTCAAGGATTTTATCCAGGGGTATAGTGAGCATTTTGAACCCACAGGTACTTTATAGAATTTAATAAACTTAGGTCGCCATATTGAAAATTTTCTTCTTTTTTTTTACAAAACTGTTGCTTTACCACCAAATTTCTCACTTTTTCAAGCGGCAATACCAAAATGTGGACGCCACAGTTTGTAATCCAATTTCTTATGAGCGCAGGGATACCCCACATGTGGCTAAAAACCTCTGTTTGGACAAACGGGAGGGCTCATAACAGAAGGAGCACCATGTGAATTTTGGAAAAATTGAAAAGAATTGCGGGCACCATGTCGCATTTTCAGGACTACTAAGGTACCTATAAAGCAGAAACCCCCACAAGTGACCCCATTTTGAAAACTAGACCCTCAAGGATTTCATTCGGGGATATAGTGAGCATTTTGAACCCACAGGTACTTCACAAAAATGTTGCTGTAGTGCCAAATTTCTCACTTTTAGGCTATGTGCCCACGACCAGGTGACACTGTATCTAGTCGCAATGTCAGCTTTTGTGCAGAGATGCGAGTATTGTCCACTGGAGAACGCAGCTGCCCGGACCCATGATCCAAGTTCAGGCTGCTGAGGACTTTAGCTCTATTTTCCCTTTAGATGAAACTCTCGTCTCCACAGCATAAATTGACATGCTGAGGCTCAGGAAGCCGCGCTGCAGGTCAGTTTATGATAAGGAATAAAACAAGCACAGTGGGCAAGAGATTTCCAAAAATCCTTCCATTGCGCTTGTACGGCACAGCACAGCATTTTGGACGCAGCAAAAAGACTCTGTGTCCAAAACGCTGCAAACACTGATCGTGGACACAAAGCCTAAAAAGCTAGGATGGATGGATAGACAAACACATATATAATGTCCCACCCTCCAGCATAATCTAAGCTGGCACCCTTTAGTGTCTTTCATGTGGCAGTGAAGGGTGTGTACCTTATATTTAGCCAAAAAATAAATAATTGAAAAAACCTGTGGGTTCCCCCCATTTTTGATAGCCAGCTAGGGAAAAGCAGATGGCTGAAGCCTGCAGATCACAGTTGGCAGCGTCACCTTGGCTGGTAATCCAAAACAGAGGGCACCCCACGCTATTTTTTTTTTAATTATTGATAAATAATTAAAAAAAAAAAAAAAAACATGGGTTCCCCCCAAATTGGATCACCAGCCAAGGTGAAGCTGACAGTTGGCGTCTGGAATTCTCAGGGTGGGAAGGTCCATGGTTATTAGCCCTTCCCAGCCTAAAAATAGCAGGCTGCAGCCGTCCCGGCAGTGGCGCATCCATTAGATGTACCAATCCTGGCACTTCACTCTGGCTCATCCCATTGCCCTGATGCGGTGGTAAACGGGGTAATAAATGGGGTTGATACCAGCTGTGTAATGTCACCTGGCATCAAGCCCTGGGGTTAGAACCGCTCTGCGCATGCGGGCGATATTTTTCAGAGGATGAGTAGGGATCGCGAGGACGGAGCAGCAGCTTGTATCACGAGACCGGGGGAGGACCAGGGAGTGACAGGGGGTGACTTAGCTGGACCTGGGGAGGACATTTCGGTCACATCTGACATGTCACATATGACAGAAATCAGAGGATGAATGCAGCGTGCGGCCACCATCTTAGATGATCAGTATGGGGAGGGGGATGGGGGGCACTTTGGCCACACGGCGGACCGGGGGAGGGGATTTATCTCCCAGCTGTCATGTCTAATCAAGCAGTGCTGGCTCCTCCCCTTTCTAATATGAAAATGTGCCTCATCAAGAACCGGAGTAAACTGGTCTGGAACTGGACATAAAGGGGTTAATGATAATGACTCCAAAATAATAGAGACCCTGCACCCACCTCCTCCTGCAGAGCCGCACACTAGATATATAATACCCTGCACCTACCTCCACCTGCAGAGCCGCACACTAGATATATAATACCCTGCACCTACCTCCACCTGCAGAGCCGCACACTAGATATATAATACCCTGCACCTACCTCCACCTGCAGAGCCGCACACTAGATATATAATACCCTGCACCTACCTCCACCTGCAGAGCCGCACACTAGATATATAATAACCTGCACCTACCTCCACCTGCAGAGCCGCACACTAGATATATAATAACCTGCACCTACCTCCACCTGCAGAGCCGCACACTAGATATATAATACCCTGCACCTACCTCCTCCTGCAGAGCCGCACACTAGATATATAATACCCTGCACCTACCTCCTCCTGCAGAGCCGCACACTAGATATATAATACCCTGCACCTACCTCCACCTGCAGAGCCGCACACTAGATATATAATACCCTGCACCTACCTCCACCTGCAGAGCCGCACACTAGATATATAATAACCTGCACCTACCTCCACCTGCAGAGCCGCACACTAGATATATAATAACCTGCACCTACCTCCACCTGCAGAGCCGCACACTAGATATATAATACCCTGCACCTACCTCCACCTGCAGAGCCGCACACTAGATATATAATACCCTGCACCTACCTCCTCCTGCAGAGCCGCACACTAGATATATAATACCCTGCACCTACCTCCACCTGCAGAGCCGCACACTAGATATATAATACCCTGCACCTACCTCCACCTGCAGAGCCGCACACTAGATATATAATACCCTGCACCTACCTCCACCTGCAGAGCCGCACACTAGATATATAATACCCTGCACCTACCTCCACCTGCAGAGCCGCACACTAGATATATAATACCCTGCACCTACCTCCACCTGCAGAGCCGCACACTAGATATATAATACCCTGCACCTACCTCCACCTGCAGAGCCGCACACTAGATATATAATACCCTGCACCTACCTCCACCTGCAGAGCCGCACACTAGATATATAATACCCTGCACCTACCTCCACCTGCAGAGCCGCACACTAGATATATAATACCCTGCACCTACCTCCTCCTGCAGAGCCGCACACTAGATATATAATACCCTGCACCTACCTCCTCCTGCAGAGCCGCACACTAGATATATAATACCCTGCACCTACCTCCACCTGCAGAGCCGCACACTAGATATATAATACCCTGCACCTACCTCCACCTGCAGAGCCGCACACTAGATATATAATACCCTGCACCTACCTCCTCCTGCAGAGCCGCACACTAGATATATAATACCCTGCACCTACCTCCACCTGCAGAGCCGCACACTAGATATATAATACCCTGCACCTACCTCCTCCTGCAGAGCCGCACACTAGATATATAATACCCTGCACCTACCTCCTCCTGCAGAGCCGCACACTAGATATATAATACCCTGCACCTACCTCCACCTGCAGAGCCGCACACTAGATATATAATACCCTGCACCTACCTCCACCTGCAGAGCCGCACACTAGATATATAATACCCTGCACCTACCTCCACCTGCAGAGCCGCACACTAGATATATAATACCCTGCACCTACCTCCACCTGCAGAGCCGCACACTAGATATATAATACCCTGCACCTACCTCCACCTGCAGAGCCGCACACTAGATATATAATACCCTGCACCTACCTCCACCTGCAGAGCCGCACACTAGATATATAATACCCTGCACCTACCTCCTCCTGCAGAGCCGCACACTAGATATATAATACCCTGCACCTACCTCCACCTGCAGAGCCGCACACTAGATATATAATACCCTGCACCTACCTCCACCTGCAGAGCCGCACACTAGATATATAATACCCTGCACCTACCTCCACCTGCAGAGCCGCACACTAGATATATAATACCCTGCACCTACCTCCTCCTGCAGAGCCGCACACTAGATATATAATACCCTGCACCTACCTCCACCTGCAGAGCCGCACACTAGATCTACAATACCCTGCACCTACCTCCTCCTGCAGAGCCGCACACTAGATATACAATACCCTGCACCTACCTCCACCTGCAGAGCCGCACACTAGATATACAATACCCTGCACCTACCTCCACCTGCAGAGCCGCACACTAGATATACAATACCCTGCACCTACCTCCACCTGCAGAGCCGCACACTAGATATACAATACCCTGCACCTACCTCCACCTGCAGAGCCGCACACTAGATATACAATACCCTGCACCTACCTCCACCTGCAGAGCCGCACACTAGATATATAATACCCTGCACCTACCTCCACCTGCAGAGCCGCACACTAGATATATAATACCCTGCACCTACCTCCACCTGCAGAGCCGCACACTAGATATATAATACCCTGCACCTACCTCCTCCTGCAGAGCCGCACACTAGATATATAATACCCTGCACCTACCTCCACCTGCAGAGCCGCACACTAGATATATAATACCCTGCACCTACCTCCTCCTGCAGAGCCGCACACTAGATATATAATACCCTGCACCTACCTCCACCTGCAGAGCCGCACACTAGATATATAATACCCTGCACCTACCTCCACCTGCAGAGCCGCACACTAGATATATAATACCCTGCACCTACCTCCACCTGCAGAGCCGCACACTAGATATATAATACCCTGCACCTACCTCCACCTGCAGAGCCGCACACTAGATATATAATACCCTGCACCTACCTCCTCCTGCAGAGCCGCACACAGATATATAATACCCTGCACCTACCTCCACCTGCAGAGCCGCACACTAGATATATAATAACCTGCACCTACCTCCACCTGCAGAGCCGCACACTAGATATATAATACCCTGCACCTACCTCCACCTGCAGAGCCGCACACTAGATATATAATACCCTGCACCTACCTCCACCTGCAGAGCCGCACACTAGATATATAATACCCTGCACCTACCTCCACCTGCAGAGCCGCACACTAGATATATAATACCCTGCACCTACCTCCACCTGCAGAGCCGCACACTAGATATATAATACCCTGCACCTACCTCCACC
Source organism: Anomaloglossus baeobatrachus (assembly GCF_048569485.1). Lineage (NCBI taxonomy): Eukaryota > Metazoa > Chordata > Amphibia > Anura > Aromobatidae > Anomaloglossus > Anomaloglossus baeobatrachus. The sequence goes on along the minus strand of NW_027442028.1, from coordinate 160,358 downwards.
TGCAGAGCCGCACACTAGATATATAATACCCTGCACCTACCTCCACCTGCAGAGCCGCACACTAGATATATAATACCCTGCACCTACCTCCACCTGCAGAGCCGCACACTAGATATATAATACCCTGCACCTACCTCCACCTGCAGAGCCGCACACTAGATATATAATACCCTGCACCTACCTCCACCTGCAGAGCCGCACACTAGATATATAATACCCTGCACCTACCTCCACCTGCAGAGCCGCACACTAGATATATAATACCCTGCACCTACCTCCACCTGCAGAGCCGCACACTAGATATATAATACCCTGCACCTACCTCCACCTGCAGAGCCGCACACTAGATATATAATACCCTGCACCTACCTCCACCTGCAGAGCCGCACACTAGATATATAATACCCTGCACCTACCTCCACCTGCAGAGCCGCACACTAGATATATAATACCCTGCACCTACCTCCACCTGCAGAGCCGCACACTAGATATATAATACCCTGCACCTACCTCCACCTGCAGAGCCGCACACTAGATATATAATACCCTGCACCTACCTCCACCTGCAGAGCCGCACACTAGATATATAATACCCTGCACCTACCTCCACCTGCAGAGCCGCACACTAGATATATAATACCCTGCACCTACCTCCACCTGCAGAGCCGCACACTAGATATATAATACCCTGCACCTACCTCCACCTGCAGAGCCGCACACTAGATATATAATACCCTGCACCTACCTCCACCTGCAGAGCCGCACACTAGATATATAATACCCTGCACCTACCTCCACCTGCAGAGCCGCACACAGATATATAATACCCTGCACCTACCTCCACCTGCAGAGCCGCACACTAGATATATAATACCCTGCACCTACCTCCACCTGCAGAGCCGCACACTAGATATATAATACCCTGCACCTACCTCCACCTGCAGAGCCGCACACTAGATATATAATACCCTGCACCTACCTCCACCTGCAGAGCCGCACACTAGATATATAATACCTTGCACCTACCTCCACCTGCAGAGCCGCACACTAGATATATAATACCCTGCACCTACCTCCACCTGCAGAGCCGCACACTAGATATAATACCCTGCACCTACCTCCACCTGCAGAGCCGCACACTAGATATATAATACCCTGCACCTACCTCCACCTGCAGAGCCGCACACTAGATATATAATACCCTGCACCTACCTCCACCTGCAGAGCCGCACACTAGATATATAATACCCTGCACCTACCTCCACCTGCAGAGCCGCACACTAGATATATAATACCCTGCACCTACCTCCACCTGCAGAGCCGCACACTAGATATATAATACCCTGCACCTACCTCCTCCTGCAGAGCCGCACACTAGATATATAATACCCTGCACCTACCTCCACCTGCAGAGCCGCACACTAGATATAGAATACCCTGCACCTACCTCCACCTGCAGAGCCGCACACTAGATATATAATACCCTGCACCTACCTCCACCTGCAGAGCCGCACACTAGATATATAATAACCTGCACCTACCTCCACCTGCAGAACCGCACACTAGATATATAATAACCTGCACCTACCTCCACCTGCAGAGCCGCACACTAGATATATAATACCCTGCACCTACCTCCACCTGCAGAGCCGCACACTAGATATATAATACCCTGCACCTACCTCCACCTGCAGAGCCGCACACTAGATATATAATACCCTGCACCTACCTCCACCTGCAGAGCCGCACACTAGATATATAATACCCTGCACCTACCTCCACCTGCAGAGCCGCACACTAGATATATAATACCCTGCACCTACCTCCACCTGCAGAGCCGCACACTAGATATATAATACCCTGCACCTACCTCCTCCTGCAGAGCCGCACACTAGATATATAATACCCTGCACCTACCTCCACCTGCAGAGCCGCACACTAGATATATAATACCCTGCACCTACCTCCACCTGCAGAGCCGCACACTAGATATATAATACCCTGCACCTACCTCCACCTGCAGAGCCGCACACTAGATATATAATACCCTGCACCTACCTCCACCTGCAGAGCCGCACACTAGATATATAATACCCTGCACCTACCTCCACCTGCAGAGCCGCACACTAGATATATAATACCCTGCACCTACCTCCACCTGCAGAGCCGCACACTAGATATATAATACCCTGCACCTACCTCCACCTGCAGAGCCGCACACTAGATATATAATACCCTGCACCTACCTCCACCTGCAGAGCCGCACACTAGATATATAATACCCTGCACCTACCTCTACCTGCAGAGCCACACACTAGATATATAATACCCTGCACCTACCTCCACCTGCAGAGCCACACACTAGATATATAATACCCTGCACCTACCTCCACCTGCAGAGCCGCACACTAGATATATAATACCCTGCACCTACCTCCACCTGCAGAGCCGCACACTAGATATATAATACCCTGCACCTACCTCCACCTGCAGAGCCGCACACTAGATATATGGCTGCTCTGTGCTTACAGGACCTGTGATGATGTCACATGGAGGGGAGGAGTCAGGGTCACATGATCAGCTCCTCAGTGTATGCAGGGCTCTGCTGTGCTGGTTGTCATGGTGCTGGGTGAGGGGAAGTTTATGTGTGGGGTCAGGAGGGGTTTACAGTGTGGAAGTAGCAGAGCCGTGTGTGTAGGAGGTGTACGGAGCAGAGCTGTGTGTGTACGAGGTGTACGGAGCGGAGCCGAGTGTGTACGAGGTGTAGGGAGCGGAGCCGCGTGTGTACGAGGTGTATGGAGCAGAGCCGTGTGTGTACGAGGTGTACGGAGCGGAGCCGTGTGTGTACGAGGTGTATGGAGCGGAGCCGTGTGTGTACGAGGTGTATGGAGCGGAGCCGTGTGTGTAGGAGGTGTACGGAGCGGAGCCGTGTGTGTACGAGGTGTACGGAGCGGAGCCGTGTGTGTACGAGGTGTACGGAGCAGAGCCGTGTGTGTACGAGGTGTATGGAGCGGAGCCGTGTGTGTACGAGGTGTACGGAGCGGAGCCGTGTGTGTACAAGGTGTACGGAGTGGAGCCGTGTGTGTACGAGGTGTACGGAGCGGAGCCGTGTGTACGAGGTGTACGGAGCGGAGCCGCGTGTGTACGAGGTGTACGGAGCGGAGCCGTGTGTGTACGAGGTGTACGGAGCGGAGCCGCGTGTGTACGAGGTGTACGGAGCGGAGCCGTGTGTACGAGGTGTGCGAAGCGGAGCCGTGTGTGTACGAGGTGTACGGAGCGGAGCCGTGTGTGTACGAGGTGTGCAGAGCGGCGTGTGTACGAGGTGTGCGGAGCGGAGCCGCGTGTGTACGAGGTGTACGGAGCGGAGCCGTGTGTACGAGGTGTACGGAGCGGAGCCGTGTGTGTACGAGGTGTACGGAGCGGAGCCGTGTGTGTACGAGGTGTACGGAGCGGAGCCGTGTGTGTACGAGGTGTACGGAGCGGAGCCGTGTGTGTACGAGGTGTACGGAGCGGAGCCGTGTGTGTACGAGGTGTACGGAGCGGAGCCGTGTGTGTACGAGGTGTACGGAGCGGAGCCGTGTGTGTGGAGGTGTACGGAGCAGAGCCGTGTGTGTGGAGGTGTACGGAGCAGAGCCGTGTGTGTACGAGGTGTACGGAGCAGAGCCGTGTGTGTACGAGGTGTACGGAGCAGAGCCGTGTGTGTACGAGGTGTACAGAGCGGAGCCGTGTGTGTGGAGGTGTATGGAGCAGAGCCGTGTGTGTACGAGGTGTACGGAGCAGAGCCGTGTGTGTACGATGTCTGATGTGTTCCCAGTTTTAATTGCATTTCTAAGTGTTGTCGGGGGCTCATGTAGAAGAGGTGTTGGAAGATCGGGGACGAGGAGCAGAAGTACAGAAGCCGCAGCAGGAGACGTCCTGGAGACCACAGACAGTCGCTGTGCACATAATAACAGTAGTAATAATAGTAGTCTTACTACCACGTCACAGGTTTATGTCTTGATAGGCTTTATATAGGCCTAGGAAGCTCCACACATGGAGCACGCTGGATACTGGCAAAGCCCAATGTGGAGCACAAGAGAGTTTAGCAGCCCGGGGTGTAGGGAGAAGAGCCCAGACCCAGGACAGGGGGGGTGACAGGACCACTCAAAGCTCCCAAAAGAGTGTGTAACTGCGCCATTGGGAGCCATGGTCTTGGTTTTCTGTGAAGGGCTCACAAAGTGAGGTAATGGAGGCTGTAGGCAGCAGGAGACTGAAAGCCGTGGACGGACATGGAGCAGATATCCTGGAAAACCTGGGACGAGCAGCAGAGGCACTACCAGTCACAGGCATACAGCAGAAGTCCTGAAGACTGCAGACAGGCTGCAGAGGTACTGACACCACAGGCAGACAGGTAACTGAGGTATTGGAAGCTGCAGACGTCCTGGAGACCTCAGACAGGTGCAGACATACTGGAAGCCACAGGCAGATTGGTAGCTGAGGTGCTGGAGGCCACAGATAGTCTGGAGATGTTCTGGAGACTGCAGACAGGTCGCTGTGCACAGACTAATAGTCCTAATACCAGGACACAGGGGTGTATCTTGGTCGCCTTATATAGGCCAGTTAAGCTCAGCACATGGAGCGTGTCCGGCTACTTACAAAGCCCAACGTGGAGCACAGGAAAGTTTAGCAGAGCGGGGGAAGGGGCAGATCCCAGACACGGGACAGGCGTGTAACAAGTGGATGATGTCAGCCAAATATACAACAATGATGGATAAAATTGTGACAACTCTGAATTTCCCTTCCCCTTACATCTATTGATTAATTCTCTATTGATCTATTCTCCCCTTTATCAGTGATTAACATTTATTTTTATCCTTTATCAAGTAAAATAATAATTGCAGATAGTGAAAGTCATTCTTCTCTTACCCAAATCTCTGCTGAACATTACACAATGCACATATCACATTCCTCTAAATAATGGGGACAATCTAGTTACACCTTTATCAATCCATTCTGTGACATTCCCAAAGTGCTCACAATTCCTGTTCCTCCAGATCAGAGCACAACATAAGTAATAACCTATACTAAAATGGAGTTTATTTCTGTCCAACACTGATCACACATTTTTCCCACTCCACATTTGTCACCTGTTTGTCCCAGGAGTCCCACTTCTAGGGGGAGAGCGATTGCCGCCTTTCTCTGCACCATGATAGACATTTGGCTCATAGCACAATGTCGGGCAAACACCTTCTTTCACAGAGGTAAATCTTGTAGAAAATCCCTCACAATAACTATTGCACGGACGCTGCAAAGATCTACAGATCTGGAATCTTCAGACTGTAATCCTGATAATTTAAAGAGAAAATGTTCATTCTAATACGTTATTCAGAGAATTTTGGAATCCAGAAAATGAAGAGAAGGAAGGAGAATCAATAAGAAGGATATGAAAAGATCTCCAATACAGAACAAGAAAAAATGTACTTGAATATGAATGAATTTATGGATAATGTGTCATGAGTGTGTCCCGCTCTGGGGAGACCACTGACGAGTCTGGGATCAGAAGGTCACAGCGCCTTATTGTTCACAGGTCTATAATATGATTTGAGTGATTCTATTTTCTTTTAGTGATGTAGGGGTTAAGGAGTCTTTCCTATCTGGCTATCTTTTGTAGCCTTAATCTCAGGTGCATCTCATTTGTGACCATTCCCCTTCATTATAAAATGTCTTATCATCTAACGACAGTTATAGATTTTCATTCTATATTGACCTCTCTGGAAGGAGCCTGTCTCTGGAAGAAGCTGAGGAGTCGTGACAATTGCAGCTGTGGTGTTTAGCTGCATTGGAAGAGCTTGAAGTGTTTTTCCTTCTTGTGTCTATTTTCCCTCTTTGTCTCCTTTACCTTGCGCTGTATTATTGCATTGGTGAGGCTCCTGCTCTCGCTGGCCTTCTCACTACCAAGGGAGTGTTCAGGGTGTGCAAGGGCCTAGGCACGTGATAACAGGGGGAAGGACCCGTATAGGGACATTAGGGAGCGTAGGGTACAGCCTCAGGTAAGTTGCATGAGGTGTCACCTGTTACGTCTCCCTATCATTAGGGCCTTCCTTTTTTTTATCATTCCCATTGTTACCCTTGTGTTACGCTGCACGTTAAGCATCTCTACACTCTGGCGTGACATGATGTTTTAATGTTTTGGTTTTGACAATCACTCTTTTGACACCCACTGGCCTCTCTCCCCCGCACTCCCCCTTCAGGACAGCAGACAGGGCGGGTAAACAGAGCAGGATGGAGCCACAAAAGGCCCACTCTCAATGCACAAGTCACTAAAAGTCCAGTGCATTTCTGCAACTTTGATTACAGATATTTCAGCACCCATCTTTCTACAACAGGTATAATAATACAGCATCCTAGTGCCAGTATCTCTGCCTTTACTTCATATAGCAAAATCCTGCTGGTTGGTTCTCTTTAAAATTCCTTTCTCAGAAGCTTTTATTATGAGGAGAGCATATTTAGTTTTACAGTGGGTACAGAAAGTTTTCAGACCCCTTTAAATTTTTCACTATTTGTTTCATTGAAGCCATTTGGTAAATTCAAGAAAGTTATTTTTTTCTCATTAATGTACACTCTGCTCCCCATCCCCCATCTTGACAGAAAATTTTTTTTTTAAAAAAAACAAACCAAAAACCTGAAATATCACATGGTCATAAGTATTCAGCCCCATTGCTCAATATTGAGTAGAAGCACCCTTTTGAACTAGTACAGCCATGAGTCTTCTTGGGAATGATGCAACAAGTTTTTTTACACCTGAATTTGGGGATTCCTTGCAGATCCTCTCCAGTTCCGTCAGGTTGGATAGTGAACGTTGGTGGACAGCCATTTTCAGGTCTCTCCAGAGATGCTCAATTGGGTTTAGGTCAGGGCTCTGGCTGGGAAAGTCAAGAATGGTCAGAGAGTTATTCTGAAGCCACTCCTTTGTTATTTTAGCTATATGCTTAGGATCATTGTCTTGTTGGAAGGTGAACCTTTGGTCAAGTCTGAGGTCAAGAGCCTTATGGAAGAGATTTTATTCCATGATATCTCTGTACATTTTCATGGTGCAATGTCTGAACTACCATCTCCGTGCTGCCACATCTGAGCTACCACCTCTGTGCCTGCCATATTTGAGCTACCACCTCTGTGCCTGCCACATCTGAGCTACCACGTCTGTGCTAGCACGTCTGAGCTACCACCTCTGTGCCGCCAAATCCGAGTTACCACATTTGTGCTGCCACATCCATACACATCATCACCAGACATTGAGAGAGTTATCCAGTCCGTAAAAGGTGACCTCCACTTGTCCTGGCAGTCATGCATTGAGGCCCCCTGGGGCTGCGCCTGACAGTCCCAGTATATTTTCCTTACAGGTTAGCTCCTCCAGGGGAATCCAGTTTACGGCCCAGTGGGTCCACTCCCAGCCACCCGCCGCCCCTCAGCGACGGTAACAGTCATCCCTGTTTTGGATGACTATTCCATCCCCCTTGTCGCTGCTGATAGAGTTACTATATCTGAATCATTGCATAATGATTTTAGGGCAACCGTTGCTTTTTTATTTAGATTACTTTGGGAAGAAGGGAGTGTAATATTTCTGATTTTATTGAACTCTTCAAGCACCAAGTAGAGGAAAGTGTTCAAAGAATGACATTGGCTTTCAAGGGATAAAAGCTTGACTTTGGAAAAAACAGCACTATGTAGTCCTGAGTCATATAGAAATTATAAAATCCACAAAGACTCAACAAGACCCCATATTCAACTTGAATGCACAAGAATGCAGAAAAGGACAGATATATGACCGGCAGAGATAAGAGCAGCAGTTGAACTGACAACTAACAGAGAAATTCAAATCCTTTGTTTCTCCTTATAGAAAATATGAATTGAGGTTTTATGAACTGCAGCAATATAATAGATAGGAAACTATTTTTTTCAAATTTGTATTAAAGTGGAGAACGCAAAGCATTGTTTCACATCATTAAGTGACAGCCTGGGTCCCGCTCAATGGATATCGTTCAGATAAGTGAAAATATCTATGCAATGTCTCCTATCTATGAACAGATAAAATCGTGATAAGAAAGATGACGGTAATATCTTCTGCCTGAGACATCCAGGGGAAACGATATCGTAAAAGTTGGGAATCTCATAATTTACTAAGACTAAAGCGGGCTTTACACGCTACGATATCGCTAGCAATTTCTAGCGATATCGAGCGTGTAAGTACTCGCCCCCGTCGCACATGCTATATCGTGTGATCGCTGCCGCAGCGAACATTATCGCTACGGCAGCGTCACACGCACTTACCTGGTCGGCGTCGTCGCTGTGACTGCCGAACAATCCCTCCCTCAAGGGGGAGGGACGTTCGACGTGACGTCACCGCGACGTCACTAAGCGGCCGGCCAATCAAAGCGGAGGGGCGGAGATGAGCAGGACGTAACATCCCGCCCACCTCCTTCCCTCCGCATTGTGGCCGGCGGCAGGTAAGGAGACGTTCCTCGCTCCTACATTGTCACACACAGCGATGTGTGCTGCCGCATGAGTGATGAACAACATGGATAAACAACCCTTACCGATTTTTGAGTTTGGGACGACCTCTCCATGGTGAACGATTTTCACCATTTTTGAGGTCGCTTAAGGACGCTGGTAAGTGTTACACGCTGCAATATCGTTAATGACGCCGGATGTGCGTCACTAACAACGTGACCCAGACGATAAAACATTAACGATATCGTAGCGTGTAAAGCCCCCTTTAGACACATCCTATAGTTATCTGAAATCTAGTCCTGTTATGAGTCACCAGAGGGGAAGTATGTGGGTGTAACTTGTGTTAATAAAAAAATAATGCCAATTATGATCCTCGTTCAGTGAAAGGAACATTGCCCATGTAGGATTGTTCTTCCTTGAAGATCCTCTCCAGTTCTGTCAGGTTGGATGGTGAACGTTGGTGGACAGCCATTTTCAGGTCTCTCCAGAGATGCTCAATTGGGTTTAGGTCAGGGATCTGGCTGGGCTGGTCAAGAATGGTCACAGAGTTGTTCTGAAGCATCTCCTTTGTTATTTTAGCTCTATGCTTAGGGTCATTGTCTTGTTGGAAGGTAAACCTTCGGCCAAGTCTGAGGTCCAGAGCACTCTGGAAGACGTTTTCTTCTAGGATATCTCTGTACTTGGCCGCATTCATCTTTCCTTCAATTGCAACCAGTCATCCTTTCCCTACAGCTGAAAAACACCCCATAACATGATGCTGCCACCACCATGTCTCACTGTGGCTATTGTATTGGGCAGGTGATGAGCAGTGCCTGGTTTTCTCCACACATACCGCTTAGAATTATCACCAAAAAATTCTATCTTCGTCTCATCAGAATAGAAAATCATATTTCTCAGTCTGGGAGTCCTTCATGTGTTTTTTTTGCAAACTCATTGCGTGCTTTCATATGTCTTTCACTGAGGAGAGGCGTCCGTCGGGCCTCTCTGCCATAAAGGCTTGGCTGGTGGACGTCTGCAGCGATAGTTGACTTTGTGGAACTTTCTCTCATCTCCCTTTGCATCTCTGGAGCTCAAGGTCCAGTCACACTAAGCAACTTACCAGCGATCCCAACAACGATAGGGATCGCTGGTAAGTTGCTAGGAGGTTGCTGGTGAGCTGTCACACTGCAACGCTCCAGCGATCCCACCAGCAACCTGACCTGGCAGGGATCGCTGGAGCGTGGCTACACGAGTTGCTGGTGAGCTCACCAGCAACCAGTGACCAGCCCCCAGTCTCCTAGTTACAGCACACATCAGGTTAATTAACCCGATGTGTGCTGCAGCTAAATGTGCACAGAGCAGGGAGCAGCGCACAATGCTTAGCGCTGGCTCCTTGCTCTCCTAGTTACAGCACACATCGGGTTAATTACCTGATGTGTGCTGCAGCTACATGTGCACAGAGCAGGAGCCGGCACTGACAGTGAGAGCGGCGGAGGCTGGTATCAAAGGTAAATATCGGGTAACCAAGGACAGGGCTTCTTGGTTACCCGATGTTTACATTGGTTACCAGCCTCAGCAGAAGCTGGCTCCCTGCTCACTGCACATTAGTTGTTGCTGTCTCGCTGTCACACACAGCGATCTGTGCTTCACAGCAGGACAGCAACAACTAAAAAATGGCCCAGGACATTCAGCAACAACCAACGACCTCACAGCAGGGGCCAGGTTGTTGCTGGATGTCACACACAGCAACATCGCTAGCAACGTCACAAAAGTTGTTCGTTACCAGCGATGTTGCTAGCGATGTTGCTTAGTGTGACGGGGCCTTCAGCCACCATGATCTTGGAGTTCTTCTTTACCTCTCTCACCAAGACTCTTCTCCCACGATTGCTTAGTTTGTCTGGACAACCAGGTCTAGAAAGAGTCCTGGTGGTCCCAAACTTCTTCTATTTAAGGATTATGGAGGCCACTGTGCTCTTAGGAACATTGAGTACTGCAGAAATGATTTTGTAACCTTAGCCAGAGCTGTGCTTTACCACAATTCTGTCTCTGAGCTCAGTGTCAGTCTGACATGCACTGTAAGGTCTTATATAGACAGGTGTGTGCCTTTCCAAATGAAGTCCTATCAGTTTAATGAAACACAGCTGGACTCCAATGAAGAAGTAGAACCATCTCAAGGAGGATCATAAGGAAATGGACAGCATGTGACTTAAATATGAGTGTCTGAGCAAAGGGTCTGAATACTTATGACCATGTGATTTCATTTTTCTTGTTTAAAAAATTTGGAAAAATTCCTACATTTCTGTTTTTTTCTGTCAAGATGGGGTGTAGCGTGTACATTAATGAGAAACAAAAATAACTTTTTTGAATTTACCAAATGGCTGCAATGAAACAAAGAGTACATCAAGACCAGCCAGTACATCCTTGGTTCTCTCTGAGATACCTTCCCGAAAGGTGTCTTCTAGTGCTTGATCATTCCATCTTAATTCAGAAGCAAGGACGCAGAAATGAACTGCATACTGACCCACAGTCAGAACGCCTTGACACAAATGCAAAAGAGAGGACTCAGCCGTGATGACCCGAGCCAGTTCCTCCAAAACTCTCCGGAAGGACTACAGAAATTTCAACAAGTCAGTAGTAATTGGGTCATTTCTTTCCCACAGGGAACAAACCCAGGCAAGAGCCTCTCCACCGAGGTGCGACATCAGAAACGCCACTCTGGACTGGTCTGAAGAAATCGATTGACCCAACAGCTTAAAATGTAGGATGCACTGGTTGATGAAACCTCGGCATTGCTTGGGATACAGCAACATACTGCCAGTATAGCACTGCCTTTACTTCATATAGCAAAGTCATGTTGGCTGGGGTCCTGGGTTCAAATCCCACCAAGGACAACATCTGCAAGGAGTTTGTATGTTCTCCCCGTGTTTACGTGGGTTTCCTCCGGGTGCTCTGGTTTCCTTCCACACTCGAAAGACATACTGATAGGAACTCTACATTGTGAGCCCCAATGGGGACAGTGTTGCCAATGTATGTAAAGCGCTGTGAAATTAATAGCGCTATATAAATGAATACAATTATTATTTATTATTCTCTTTAACATTCCTTTCTCAAAAACTTTTGTTATGAAGAGAGCAAATTTTGTTTTACTTATAGAAAAAGGATCCATAGTTGTAATCCCTTAGTGTATGAGGTTGGAGAGAATATTCTGAGCTTCCTTATATAGTCATCCCTGCTTTGTCAGTTAATAGTTCCTATATCTGAATCATTGCATAATGATTTTAGGGCAACCTTTTCTTTATTTAGGTTATTTTGGGTATATGGGAATGTAAATGTGATGCTACTACCAGGGGGAGCCGGTACTCAGGCAGTATGTAGTGCTTGTAAGTGAAGTTAGGCAGAAGTCCACGAGGGGTCACTAGCATCCATTGAGGGATGCAATAGAATAGTTGATCAAGCCGATAGTGAGTCCCGGGAAGTAATGTAGATACAGAGGGATAAGCGGAACCGGAGTCAAGGGAGAGCTGAGGGTCAGAAAGCCAGGAGGTATCATCAGGAGCTGGAGGGGAGCAGAGCCGTAATTAGAGAGCAAGCCAGGGTCATAAACCAAGAGGACAAGTTAGTATAGAGGAGGGACTGGAGACGGGATAACAAAGCAGAGAGCGGGTTAGGGAGACAGGGAGGTAAGACAAGACAAGAAGGATGGAGGTCAGGGAAAGGAGTACTAGGCAGTGGGCAGGATCAGAACAGACTCACAGGAACCAAAAGCGCACAGTGCAGAGCAGGAACTATCACTGTCGTACCAAGATAAACAGTTGCAAGATAAGGGTATGTGCGCACTAGGCGTTTTTTTCACGCTGCGTTTTTATGTGCGTTTTTGTCTCAAAAAACGCACCCGCGGCTAAAAAACGCGACAAAAACGCATGCGTTTTTGCCGCGATTTGGTGCGTTTTTTGCTGCATTTTTGCTCACTGCGTTTTTCATAGTATCATAGTATCATAGTTTTTAAGGTTGAAGGGAGACTCTAAGTCCATCTTGTTCAACCTGTAGCCTAACATGTTGATCCAGAGGAAGGCAAAAAAAAAACCCCAATGTGGCAAACAAGTTCCAATGGGGAAAAAATTTCCTTCCTGACTCTACATCCGGCAATCAGACTAGTTCCCTGGATCAATACCCTGTCATAAAATCTAATATACATAACTGGTAATATTACATTTTTCAAGAAAGGCGTCCAGGCTCTGCTTAAATGTTAGTAGTGAATCACTCATTACAACATCATGCGGCAGAGAGTTCCATAGTCTCACTGCTCGTACAGTAAAGAATCCTCGTCTGTGATTATGATTAAACCTTCTTTCCTCAAGACGTAGTGGATGCCCCCGTGTTCCAGTCGCAGGCCTTGGTGTAAAAAGATCTTTGGAAAGGTCTCTGTACTGTCCCCTCATATATTTATACATTGTGATTAGATCCCCCCTAAGCCTTCGTTTTTCCAAACTAAATAACCCCAAGTTTAATAACCTGTCTTGGTATTGCAGCCCACCCATTCCTCTAATAATCTTGGTGGCTCTTCTCTGCACCCTCTCCAGTTCAGCTATGTCCTTCTTATATATCGGTGACCAGAATTGTACACAGTATTCTAAGTGTGGTCGCACTAGTGACTTGTACAGAGGTAGAACTATATTTTTTTCATGAACACTTATACCTCTTTTAATACATCCCATTATTTTATTAGCCCTGGCAGAAGCTGCCTGACACTGTCCACTAAAGTGAAGTTTACCATCCACCAATACACCCAAGTCTTTTTCTGTGTCTGTTTTACCCAGTGTTCTACGATTAAGTACATAATCATAAATGTTATTTCCTCTACCCAAGTGCATGACCTTACATTTATCTACATTAAACTTCAATTGCCACTTCTCAGCCCAATCCTCCAATTTACATAAATCTCCCTGTAATATAAAATTATCCTCCTCTGTATTGATTACCCTGCAGAGTTTAGTATCATCTGCAAATATGATACTAAACTCTGCAGGGTAATCAATTTTTAATCAGTGCACAATGCCATTAAAGATTGTTGATGAAAAAAAAAAAAAAAAAAAGGTCTGATGTCATTTCCTTCTTCAAAATGTTCATTGTATGCAGGAGAGCAGACAGACAGCTGAAGAACTAGTGTATGCAGGAGAGCAGACAGCAGCTGGAGAACTACAAGGCTCAGCATCCTCCATCCAGGACTGTATGCAGTTTTTTGCCCAAAAAGAAAAAAAAATGACATGGGCTTCGCCATATTTTTGTATGCTAGCCGGGTACAGCAGGCAGGTACGGGCTGCCCCCAACCCCCAGCTGCCTATTTGTACCCGGCTGGGAACCAAAAATATAGAGAAGCCCTTTTTTTTTAATTATTTCATGAATTTCATGAAATAATTAAAAAAAAAAAATGACGTGAGCTTCGCCTAATTTTTGAGTCCAGCCGGGTACAACTAGGCAGCTGGGGATTGGAATCCACAGTGCAGGGTGCCCAAGCTTTCTGGGCACCCCCACTGCGAATTGCAGTCCGCAGCCACCCCAGAAAATGGCGCTTTCATAGAAGCGCCATCTTCTGGCGCTGTATCCAACTCTTCCAGCTGCCCTGATGCCGGGTGGCTAGCTGGGTAATAATGGAGTTAGGGCTAGCTGTATATTATCAGCTGGCCCTAAGCCCGAAATTCATGGTGTCACGCCAATATTAGACATGGCCACCATGAATTTCTAGTAATGATAAAAAAACAAAAACACAACACACAGAAAAATATTTTTATTAGAAATAAAACACAACACAATTAGTGACTCCATCTTTATTGAAACAAAGAACCCCCCTCCGCAGTAATCCTAGGTCAAGGGCCCCGTGCCGTCCAATCAGGATCCAATATCATCTGATCGGTTTGCTGGAAGGCAAAGCGATCAGATGATGTGTCAGGATCAAGTGCCTGAATCCCATCACACATCAGCTGATTGTATAAAAGCCGGTTATACAATCAGCTGATGCATCAGTAGAAAAAAAAAATAAAAAAAATAATACTCACTTATGTGCTGTGCTGATTACCGGCAGCTCCTGGAGCGATCGATTGGACAGGAGTCTGATCCCGTCCGATCGCTGCAGGAGCTGCCGGTAATCAGCTGATGAAGTCCCCTGACGGCAGGATCAGCTGATAGCCGGCCGGGCGCGAAAAAGCCGGCGAGACTACGATCAGCTGATGCGTCAGGTGACTGCATCAGGTGATCCACCGCCAGGTCCTGCAAGCAAGGTCCTGCCCCGGGGAGACTGCACACAGCCAGAGCGGCGGTACCGGGAGGAGCTGGGAGCGGGCATGGCACCGGGACCCTGGAGACAGGTGAGTATATATGACATTTTTTTTTTTTCTACTGTTCACTTTGGTTTTCGCCGCTGCCTCCACCTCCCGCCCAGACATAGCGCCGCACGGAGCTGACATGGCACCGGGCGGGAGGTGGACGCAGCGGTGACTGTACCGGGAGGATTCCTGCTTCTGTGTTTACCAACAGAAGGAATCCTCTTCCTGTACACGTCACTATACTGCCCACCCCTTGCGTTTATAGCTGCGTTTTTAGTCATAGAAACGCGGCTATATGCGTTTTTCATTGCGTTGTTGAACATCTCATTGAACTCAATGGGTGAAAAACGCAGTGAAAAACGCAGAAATAATTGACATGCTGCATTTCTGTGGTCACCACAAAAACGCAGCTACAAAAAAACGCTGTGTGAGGACAGCACTTCTGAAAACCCATAGACATTGCTGGGGAAGCAATGTCACTGCGTTTTCAGCACAAAAACGCGGTAAAAAACGCCGCTAAAAACGCGGCAAAAACGCCTAGTGCGCACAAGGCCTAAGGCAGGCTGACCCCAGAAACAAGGCACGACAGAATAGTCTCCTCCCATCGGACCTAACCCGGTAGAATGCAGACAGCAGGAAAACAAACACATACAATGCCTCTCCACAAGCAGAGTCATATGGGAATCATGACAGTAAAATTTCTGATTTTATTGAACTCTTCAAGCACCAAGTCCAGAAAAGTGTCCAAAAAATGACCCTGGCATTAAAGGGGATTAAAGCTCGATTTTGGAAAAACATTAATACGTAGTTCTGTATAATATAGAAATTATAAAATCCATAAAGACTCAACAAGACCCCTATGAAGCTAACCCCCTCCTTTGGAAACAAGTAACTAAAAAGAATCCTCTAGCAGATGTTAGGCCCATCTCAACTTGAATGCACAAGAATGCAGAAAAGGACAGATTTATACCAGTAGAAATAAGAGCAGCATTTAAGCAGAAAAATAGCAGATAAATTCAAATCTTTTGTTTCCCCTTATAGAAAATAAGTAAGGTTTTATGAACTGCATTGATATCAAGAGAGAAAATTCATATTTTCAAATTTGTGATAATAAAGTGGAAAATGAAAAGCATCGTTCTGCATCAGTGGGTGACGGCCGGTGTCCTGCCAAATGGATATGGGCCACATAGATGAAAATATCTATGAAATGTCTCCCATCTATGAACAGATAAAATCGTTATAGGAAAGATGACGTAATATCTCCCGCCTGGGACCTCCAGGTGCAAAAATGTTGTAAAAATTGTGACTCTCATAATTTTCTAAGACTTAGACACATACTATAGATATGTTAATTCCATCCCTGTTATGAGTTACCAGAGGGAAAGTATTTGGGTGTAACTTGTGTTAATAAAAAGCTAATGTTAATTATGATCCTCATTGAAAGAAAGGAACATTGCTGTGTAGGATTACTCTACGTTCCATTGGAGTCCTTCCCTCCAGAAATCAGAAGTAATTTCTGTGACCCAGGTTCAGTAATTTCCCTTTTGTTATTCTTTTTTAATTAATGCAATTGTATATACTGTATTTTTTTGTTTCCCTTTGTAATATCTTTTTGTATATTTTTATAAACCCTGCCTACTTTTCAGATTAAATTTATAACAATTAACAGCGGATGGCTTTGGGATGTGATTTATAGATTAAGAGGAACAAAGCTACCTGTAACGTGTGTCCTATCGACCTGTATAAGCAGAGACCCTGATTCTAGGGATGTGTCATTTACTTGGCTGCTTGCTGAAGTTTTGATAAAAATCAGTTTTATCTGCTTAAGATCTACCAGTTCTCGAAATACTGCTCTGTGTATAACCCACCCACACCACTGATTGGCAGCTGTGTACAATGAGCATAGACAGAAAGCTGCCAATCAGGTGAGAGCAGGGTTATACACAGCTTATGGAGATGGAGGATACATGGCTGCAGGTTTATTAGTTCTCTAGTGATAATCCTTCAACGATAATACTGTGATTTTTTATCAAAACTACAGCAAGCAGCCCAGTAAACGACACATCATTGGAATCAGAGTCCCTGTCTGTCACGGGTGACAGACAATCCTTTGGTGTCCAACTATAGAAAGCCACAGCGTCTGGCTGTGCAAAATGGTCCCTGACTTTCTATTTTTGCTGCTGTCAGTATTCAGGGTACTAGGTATCTCCTCTGCTTGGTTTTCATCCTTTTCCCTTTAGGACCCAGCAGAGCTCCCATTCCCTTCACCTGTTAATCTTATCTGTAATTCCCCTTGGGTTTAAATACTCTATTTTTCCCTGGACTTGTGCTGGTGATATTCAGTTCCTTCACAAGCTCTGAATGCAAGCAGGCGGCTTGCATGCATTAGTAGGATTGTTACTGTTCTTTACTGAACTTCTTACTGAGTCGTTTAGAGATGAGTTGTTTGTTGTTTTCCCTTGTTTATTATCCCTGTGTGTCCTTTAGCACCTGGTGGGGTTATCGAAGAGCTCATCCCAATTTCTCCCTATGTAGGGTCCAGATCAGGCTCAGCCTAGAATCAGATATCCATCTCAGTGCATAGGTGCAGAATCTAGGGCGGTGAGGGAACCCAGGGCTCAGCAGTAGGCACTATCTCCCCCTTTCCTAGACATAGGGTTTCCCTTCCCTTTTGCCGTTCACTTGGTACTTCCCCGTACCTAGCGTGACACTGTCTTAATGTTATTCTGATTTTTAATTAAGTGGTAAACACAGAATGACAGAATCCATTAAATTCACAAAACCCCAGCATAGGTATCATAAATGTTACTTACTCTTCACGAAGAGATAGTCCCCTGTTAGTTCTGGTCTCTTCTACACCCATAATTCAAACTGTAATAAAGGTTTGTGGGCAGAGATAAGAGAACCTGAGTAGTAAAGTTTGATGTTTGTATCAAATACAGACTTTATAAAAAAAAAAAAAAAATCAGTGTTAGAATTCGGAGATCGGGTTCATTACGTATCCTAACCACTCGATCTAGCATCGGTGTGCTCGGGTACACGCGGTGCTCAGCACAGTGCGAGCCACTTGTAGTGTTTGAATGGATTTCATGGGGAGGGTTAAAACCATCATTATAGGATGTATTGTGTACAAGAAAAAACCTGCCTTCCCTCTCCCGGAAATGCTCTGTTTATGGCCAGTTGCATGCGGGCAGAGACCCGAACTGAACAATCAGTGACTTCCAATGGGGGTCAGGACAAGTCCGGTTCCCAAACTGAGCTTTATCTAAAGTCCGGCTGAAAAAGCTGAACCCGAACTTCAACGGGTCCACTCAATCTCTATTTGTGGGTAGCCCCATCAAAAAAAAAAAATAATCCCTTGGATATCAGACAGATAAAATCCTTTCTTTATTTTATTACAACAATTATCCTGTATAAAGGGATAATTTTTATAACATAAAGGGCCCAATTTATTCGGGAGCCACTCCTGATTCATGAAGTGGTGCATGCCTCTCCATGAATCTGGAGCATTTGACGAGTGGCATGTGCCTCCTTGTGCCATGCTAGAAATATTACTCCCATCAGGGACTGGAGTGAGATTTCTGGCATAGGGAACGACACAGCTCGTCATGAATTAAAGAAGTTGTCATGTCACGCCCCCGTCCCACCCAAACTCTGCCAATTTTGGAGTCAAAATGCCAAAAGCCACCAAATGCTGACACAACGTTGCAAATTTTTGAGACTTTTCAGATCTTTTGTGACAATTTTTTGGGCATAAAAGCTTTGATGGGGGCGTGGCCTGGCAATGGCTCTGAACAGACGTGACCACTGAATCCTCTGCTGCTCCCGGGGGGATTTTGGCATGGAGAGATAAAGTCCCACAGCTTAAATTAATCACCAGTACATCTAAAGTCCCCTGCAGCCACCTGAGACCGGTTCCAGCGTAATCTGAGCAGTCACACCGGAGAAAACAAGCAGATCTAGCCTGAGGGAGTGCTTACCTCCAGGCCCCAAGATGGCTCCTGGAGTCCTGTGCTGTGCCTCTTCCTGAAGCTTTCTGCACGGAGAGACCCTGGGACACCTTCTCCCTGGAAGCCTCGGTGCCTGCGGCAGCTACTTAACTGTAGAGGAGGGAGCTTCAGAGTCCGGGTGTAAATAGAGGTGTTCCTGATCTGCGTCCACAGAGGTGCGGTGCCTTCTCCTGCAGGAGGGCAGATACAGGCAGCAGCGTGCAAGAGACCCTGGCTTGCTGGAGTTGCCTGAATGCTGAGGCCTGCAGCTACACAGGACAGCAGCTCTCACGTGATACAGGGGAGCTGACAGCTAAAGTGGTAAGCCAAACGTTTTGAATGGACACATCCTGGAATCCAGAGGCCTGGATGAGTGGGCACAGTGAGCGGTGACAGATCGGGATCTGTTTGTCTTTGTCAAATATGCACAGTTTGATATCAATCAAGATAAGTTAAGATAAGTTGAGTAGTTGACACTGTGATTGCTGGATTCATAGCAGGCCCTGACTTTCACATTGTAATCTTCCTGTGCAGCAACCTGGGAGGGTGTGAGTTCAATCTCAATAGCCTTAAGGCCCCTTTACACACTGAGACGTTCAGCGATCCCACCAGCGAGATCGCTGGTAAGTTGCTAGGAGGTTGCTGGTGAGAGGTCACACAGTCAGACGCTCCAGCGATCCCACCAGCAACCTGACCTGGCAGGGATTGCTGGAGCATCGCTACACGGGTTGCTGGTGAGCTGTCACCAGTGACCAGCTCCCAGCCAGCAGCGACGCACTGAACCGATGCTGCGCTTGGTAACTAAGGTAAATATCGGGTAACCAACCCGATATTTACCTTGGTTACCAGCGCACGCAGCTACACGTGCAGAGAGCAGGGAGCAGCGCACACTGCTTAGCGCTGGCTCCCTGCTCTCCTAGCTACAGTACACATCGGGTTAATTACCCGATGTGTGCTGTAGCTACACGTGCAGAGAGCAGGGAGCCGCGCACACTGCTTAGCGCTGGCTCCCTGCTCTCCTAGTTACAGCACACATCGGGTTAATTACCCGATGTGTGCTGTAGCTACACGTGCAAGGAGCAGGAGCCGGCACTGACAGTGAGAGCGGCGGAGGCTGGTAACGAAGGTAAATATCGGGTAACCAAGGACAGGGCTTCTTGGTTACCCGATGTTTACCGTGGTTACCAGTGTCCGCAGAAGCCGGCTCCTGCTGCCTGCACATTTAAGTCCCCTTTACACACTGAGACTTTCTAGCGATCATGCTGCACAGCGGGAAACAAAGGACCAAAGAATGGTCCTGAACGATTTGTAGCGATCAGCAACTTCACAGCAGGGGCCAGGTCGCTGATGTGTTTCACACACTGCAATGTCGCTGGGGAGGTCGCTATTACGTCACAAAACCGGTGACGTTACAGCGATGTCGTTTGCGATGTTGCAGTGTGTAAAGCCACCTTTAAGGCCCAGTCACAGTAAACAACTTACCAGCGATCCCAACAACTATACAACCTGATAGGAATCGCTGGTAAGTTGCTAGGAGGTCGCTGGTGAGATGTCACACTAAGCGACGCTCCAGCGATCCCACCAGCAACCTGACCTGGCAGGGATCGCTGGAGCATCGCTACACGTGGAAGCATGCTGCACTTGGTAACTAAGGTAAATATCGGGTAACCAACCCGATATTTACCTTGGTTACCAGCGCACACCGCTTACCGCTGGCTCCCTGCACACCTAGCCACAGTACACATCGGGTTAATTACCCGATGTGTACTCTGCTACGTGTGCAGGCAGCAGGAGCCGGCTTCTGCGGACGCTGGTAACCACGGTAAACATCGGGTAACCAAGCAGCCCTTCCCTTCCCTTCCCTTGGTTACCCGATATTTACCTTCGTTACCAGCGTCTGCTGCTCTTACACTGCCAGTGCCGGCTCCCTGTTCACTGCACACATAGCCAGCTACATGTGCACAGAGCAGGAGCCGGCACTGACAGCTGAGAGCGGCGGACACTGGTAACGAAGGTAAATATCGGGTAACCAAGGTAAGGGCTTCTTGGTTACCCGATGTTTACCGTGGTTACAAGCGTCCGCAGAAGCCGGCTCCTGCTGCCTGCACATTTAGTTGTTGCTCTGTCGCTGTCACACACAGCGATGTGTGCTTCACAGCGGAAGAGCAACAATTAAAAAATGGCCCAGGACATTCAGCAACAACCAACGACCTCACAGCAGGGGCCAGGTTGTTGCTGGATGTCACACTAAGCAACATCGCTAGCAAGTTGTGCATCAGCAGCGATGTTGCTAGCGATGTTGCTTAGTGTGACGGTACCTTTAAGCGGGCTTTACACGCTACGATATTGCTAGCAATTGCTAGCGATATCGTATGTAAAAGCACCCGTCCGCATCGTGCATGCGATATCGTGTTATCGCTGCCGCACCGAACATTATTGCTACGGCAGCGTCACATGCACTTACCTGGTCGTCGTCGTCGCTGTGACTGCCGAGCAGTCCCTCCCTCAAGGTGGAAGTGCGTTCAGCGTCACCACGACATCACTAAGCGGCTGGCCAATCAAAGCAGAGGGGCGGAGATGAGCGGGACGAACATCCCGCCCACCTCCTTCCTTCCTCATTGCGGGCGGGACGCAGGTAAGGAGAGGTTCCTCGCTCCTGCAGTGTCACACACAGCGATGTGTGCTGCCGCAGTAACAAGGAACAACATCTATAAACAACAATTAACAATTTTTGGTTTTAGGACGACCTCTCCGTGGTGAACGATTTTCACCACTTTGGAGGACGTTTAAGGTCGCTGGTAAGTGTTACACGCTGCGATACCGTTAATGACACCGGATGTGCGTCACTAACGACGTGACCCCGACGATAAAACATTAACAATATCGTAGTGTGTAATCCTACACCCTGGCAGACAGGAAGACATAGCTGGACATTACTATCTTAACTCCATTACAGGCTTAGGCTAGGTTCACACTTCCGTTAAATTGTATCAGTCACAATCCGCTGCTCTGGTAAACAACGGAATCCGTTTAGCGGATTCCGTTGTTCCCATAGACTTGTATGAGCGGCGGATTGTGACTGATGATGCTGCGTTGCACTCTCCGACTGACTGATCAGTCGTGGAATGACTGACCGCGGGGCGGAAGGAACGCAGCCTGTAACGTTTTTTGAGCAGCGCAATCTGTAGGATTTCGCTGCGCATGCTCTCTCTAGCTCCCTGCACACATAACCAGGATACACATCGGGTTACTAAGCAATGAGCTTTGGTTAATTACCCGATATTTACACTGGTTACGTGTGCAGGGAGCCAGCGCTAAGCGGTGCACGCTGGTAACCAGTGTAAATATCGGGTAACCAAGCAAAGTGCACCTGTCCCCAGCTCTGCAGTCCCCACGGCACTGACGTCCTCAGCGCCACGGCCCCGCTCTGCTCCACCCACCTCGAACTCCGCCCCCTCGCGCTCCGCTCCCCGCACACAACAGAGTCCGACAATGAAAATTCTGTTCTTTGTCATCCGTTGTACAACGCATCAGTCACATGCGTCAAGCAACGCATATGACTGATGCAAAACAACGGAATTGTGAACCTAGCCTTACTGAGTCAGTTTCCTAATATGCTGTACAGCAATATAGTCTCAGAAACAGCTATGGTCAGGAAAAGCAGAAAACCATCTCATCACTATCTAACTCCTCGTCTACTTCCAGAGACGGTGATATTCAGAAGTTCCTGGTAGATAATACAGCCTCGCAACAATATCCTAATGAAATGGATAAGTCTGCATTACCCCCCCCCAAAGATCAGAGGACACAGCAATGTGTAATCAAGATGCTGAGTGCTCGCCTCCCAACTGTGGCACAGCTTTGGGGTCCCACCTATCTACATCCCCCTTGGCATCTCAAGCTTCACCAGCACAAAATCCCACGATGGAAGAGATAAAAGACCTGCGGACTCAGATGGCTGAGATCTCCACCAAGCTGGATATGGAGGGATACATCTCTCGGTTGGAAAACATATGTAGAACAGAGATACAGGGCCTCAGAGATACGGTGACGCAGGTATCAGACAGAGTGACAGAGCTTGAAACCTCCGTGTCGGTTGTCAAGGAGAATCAGACATCTCAACAAAAGCTGGTTAAACAACACTCCGAACAAATAACCTTATTCGGCATAGTAAAGGTCTTGGAAAATAGAAACCGACGTAACAACATTCGCATTCGGGGACTGCCACTGGAGCGTCAGACCTGATCCCCACACTCCAAGGCCTTTTTAACACCCTTCTGGAGAGACCACAAGAGGAGGAAATAATATTTGATAGGGCCCACAGGGCTCTTAGACCCTGCTCCAACGATCCCAACAACCCCAGGGACATCATTTGTCGGATCCACTACTATGACCTAAAAGAGGAGATTATGCGACAAGCCCGCAACAAAGGCCCGCTGGACTTTGACGGAGCACAGATCCACTTTCTAGCGGACTTATCAAGGGCGACCTTGCTGAAGCGAAGATCGCTGAGACCACTCCTGGACGTCCTGAGGGAGAGGAATATCCCATATACGTGGGGATTCCCCTTCTAGCTTCAGGTTCGCAATCAGCAGAGTTTCTTCTGCCTTAGGAACCCCCAGGGCCTGCGAGCCTTCCTGGAAGATCTGAATCTCCCTGAGGTTACCATTTCGGACTGGCCTATAAACCCATTTGCTTCCACAGGTCCGAATGTAGCTCGCAGACGTCCGTCTTTACCACAGCGGGAGAGCCGCCAACCCCCGGTCCGATCACGTATAACCGAGCAATGAGTGACTTCATGAGACCCTGAACATACACCATCAGGTTTTGGTGTGACCGGAGTCACTTGATCCCGGATTGGTGCTCTGGATTTAGCTGCTTTGTAAAGTTTGCTAAAAAAATCACATGACACATATCTGATTTCTGCGGGAGGTGGGCAAGGGACTGCCATTTTCCAAATATGTTATGTTTGGTGCTTGGGGAACTGCACTTTAGAACAGAAAGGCGGCGGCATATCCGGTATCTTTGAGTAGTTAAAGTTACATGCATGTAGGTATTGCCTGTCTTTTCCCCAAGTATCATAAGTTGGTATGATGTAGTATTTAATACTTAACATTAACTGGTTACAGGATTGATCTTGTTACTGATCATCCTTAACCAGTGATGCTTGTTTATTGGCTACATATTTGTTATATGGACTGCTCTTCCTGTTGAGACCCTCCGGGAGCTTTATGATGTCGCCTTGTAAGACACACCCCACTTAGGGCGACTTGTTTTATACACAAGTCCTTTTTCCTGAAGGGAGGAATGTTCCCTTTGCGCCTCGCTAAGGAACTCTCCCTGTGAAGGTTCTCGACCTAGGACCGAGAACTTGGCCTAGCTTTGTTTATAGGCTTTAACCTTTTTCTGTTTACTTCTTTCTTTTCTGTCTCTTCCCCCTCTTTTTTTTTTATATTCCCCCTCTCCTGGGGTGCCACAACCCTAACCGTTTGTAGTCCTCTTGCCCTTGGTCTCTCTCGCTGTGGGCACTAAAGATGGCCTCCATAAAAGTAGCATCTTTCAATGTCCGGGGTTTCAACATCCCACAAAAGCGCTCCCAGATTCTTTATGGGATGCACAAGATGGGAGTTCAAATACTTTTTCTACAAGAAACTCATTTCAAAACTGGCCACTTTCTGGAGATCAAGAACAGGTACTATCCTACCTCGATTCATGCATCAAACCCTAATTCCAAATCCAAAGGAGTCAGTATCGCAATTCACAAAAATTTTCAGGGCACGGTGCTGGACATGGAGATAGATATAAATGGTCGATTTTTGCTGCTGAAACTCTCAATTTTAAATCAAATCTATACTTTAGCTAACATTTATCTCCCAAATAAGGGTCAAACTGAAGCTGGACAGCGTTACCTGAGGAGGCTGGAGGGATTCAAACAGAGTCTGCTGATTATCGGAGGTGATCTGAACATGGTCATGGACAGGTTATTTGACTCATCCACTGGTAAGTCATTTGTGACCCCAAAACAGATTGCTTCTTTCAAAAAATCACTTTTTCAAGAGAGGGTAGTAGATATTTGGCGCATACTACACCCCAAAGATAGAGCCTACACACACTTCTCCGCAGTACACAATTCCTATAGCAGGATCGACTACTTTATGATAGACCACCGGTTGTTAAGTTGGGCTCCGTCCGCCTCGATCGGGCTGATGACCTGGTCGGATCATGCCCCTATTTTTCTTACCTTTCCGCCCCCAAACTCTTTTCCCCGTATCTGGCAGTGGCGTTTGAACTCCAATTTATTAGCTGATAATATTGCATTACAAACAGTTGAGACCACAATTGCGGATTTCCTCTGCAATCATCAGGCGGATAAGACCCCGATGCCAATCCAATGGGAAGCTCTTAAATGCGTTATCAGAGGGACTCTTATAAGGGAGGGTTCCAGAATGGAAAAAGAGAAAGCTCTCCAAATGACCGGCTCCTCCACCAAATTCACAAACTAGAGCAAAAACACAAACAAAATGCAACTCCCGAAATTCTCATTAATCTTAACAAACAGAGGGAAGATCTTGAACTTTTGCTTGATCAGGTCTACTTGCACCAAAGAGAAAGGATGAAACAATTCTTTTACGAATTTTCAGATAAATGTGGGGGGTCCCTATCCAAAAGCATACATCCTAGGCTACTAAACACTTTTATCCCTAAAATTCAATCGGGAAGAAATGAGTTAAGCGGGCTTTACACGCTGCGACATCGCTAATGCGGAGTCGTTGGGGTCACAGAATTTGTGACGCACATCCGGCCGCATTAGCGATGCCGTTGCGTGTGACACCGATAAGCGATTTTGCATCGTTGCAAAAACGTGCAAAATCGCTAATCGGCGACATGGGGGTCCATTCTTAAAAATCGTTACTGCAGCAGTAACGAAGTTGTTCCTCGTTCCTGCGGCAGCACACATCGCTGCGTGTGACGCCGCAGGAACGAGGAAGCTTCCCTTACCTGCCTCCCGGCCGCTATGAGGAAGGAAGGAGGTGGGCAGGATGTTACGTCCCACTCAGCTCCGCCCCTCCGCTGCTATTGGGCGGCGGTTCAGTGACGCTTCAGTGACGTCGCTGTGACGCCGCACGGACCGCCCCCTTAGAAAGGAGGCGGTTCGCCCGTCACAGCGACGTCGCCGGACAGGTAAGTATGTGTGACGGCTGTTGTGCGGCACGGGCAGCGATTTACCCGTGTCGCGCAACAGATGGGGGCGGGTACCCACACTAGCGATATCGGGACCGATATCGCAGTGTGTAAAGTAGCTTTTAGTACATGACCCTCAGCAGATTTCAAATGCTTTCAAAGAATATTACGAGACTTTATACAATATCGATGGGCAACAAGCTAATACTCCCTCCTTGCGACACCAGGCAAAGATTGATAAATACATACAAGACACGGCCTTATCTGTTCTCGCTGATGATATCTCCTCTTCTGTTGGGCAAGTTTTCTCAGAAGAGGAAGTTCTTCAAATTATAAAAGATGCCCCAAATAACAAAAGTCCAGGACCCGACGGATATCCAGTCATATGAAAAAGTTTGGGCACCCCTATTAATATTAACCTTTTTTCTTTATAACAATTTAGGTTTTTGCAACAGCTATTTCAGTTTCATATATCTAATAACTAATGGACTGAGTAATATTTCTGGATTGAAATGAGGTTTATTGTACTAACAGAAAATGTGCAATCCGCATTTAAACAAAATTTGACCGGTGCAAAAGTATGGGCACCCTTATCAATTTCTTGATTTGAACACTCCTAACTACTTTTTACTGACTTACTAAAGCACTAAATTGGTTTTGTAACCTCATTGAGCTTTGAACTTCATAGGCAGGTGTATCCAATCATAAGAAAAGGTATTTAAGGTGGCCACTTGCAAGTAGTTCTCCTATTTGAATCTCCTATGAAGAGTGGCATCATGGGCTCCTCAAAACAACTCTCAAATGATCTGAAAACAAAGATTATTCAACATAGTTGTTCAGGGGAAGGATACAAAAAGTTGTCTCAGAGATTTAAACTGTCAGTTTCCACTGTGAGGAACATAGTAAGGAAATGGAAGAACACAGGTACAGTTCTTGTTAAGTCCAAAAGTGGCAAGCCAAGAAAAATATCAGAAATGCAGAGAAGAAGAATGGTGAGAACAGTCAAGGACAATCCACAGACCACCTCCAAAGACCTGCAGCTTCATCTTGCTGCAGATGGTGTCAATGTGCATCGGTCAACAATACAGTGCACATTGCACAAGGAGAAGCTGTATGGGAGAGTGATGTGAAAGTAGCCATTTCTGCAAGCAAGCCACAAACAGAGTCGCCTGAGGTATGCAAAAGCACATTTGGACAAGCCAGTTACATTTTGGAAGAAGGTCCTGTGGACTAATGAAACAAAGATTGAGTTGTTTGGTCATACAAAAAGGCGTTATGCATGGAGGCAAAAAAACACGGCATTCCAAGAAAAGCACTTGCTACCCACAGTAAAATTTGGTGGAGGTTCCATCATGCTTTGGGGCTGTGTGGCCAATGCGGGCACCGGGAATCTTGTTAAAGTTGAGGGTCGCATGGATTCAACTCAGTATCAGCAGATTCTTGACAATAATGTGCAAGATTCAGTGACGAAGTTGAAGTTACACAGGGGATGGATATTTCAGCAAGACAATGATCCAAAACACCGCTCCAAATCTACTCAGGCATTCATGCAGAGGAACAATTACAATGTTCTGGAAAGGCCATCCCAGTCCCCAGACCTGAATATCATTGAACATCTGTGGGATGATTTGAAGCAGGCTGTCCATGCTCGGCGACCATCAAACTTAACTGAACTGGAAGTGTTTTGTAAAAAGCAATGGTCAAATATACCTTCATCCAGGAACCAGGAACTCATTAAAAGCTACAGGAAGCGACTATAGGCTGTTATTTTTGCAAAAAGAGGATCTACAAAATATTAATGTCACTTTTATGTTGAGGTGCCCATACTTTTGCACCGGTCAAATTTTGTTTAAATTCGGATTGCACATTTTCTGTTAGTACAATAAACCTCATTTCAATCCAGAAATATTACTGAGTCCATCAGTTATTAGATATATGAAACTGAAATATGACTGTATGGCCAAATTTTACAAAATATTTGCGTCCCAACTCGTACCCTTCCTGACCAAGGTTTTTAATGCAATCTCAGTATCTAACCCTTTCCCCAAACAATCACTCGAAGCACACATTACAGTAATTCCAAAAGCAGGAAAGACTCAGAACGTTGTCAAAGCTACTGACCAATTTCGCTAATCAATCTGTAAGTTTTTTCCAAGCTTATCGTCACAAGACTCGCTCCTCTTCTGCCTCGACTGATATGTAACGATCAAGTTGGGTTTGTCCCACAAAGAGAAGCGAGCGATAACACTCTAAAAACTATGCTTCTTATATCACATGCGCATAAGATGAAAACACCCTCTTGTATTTTATCGGTCGATGCAGAAAAGGCCTTTGATAGAGTCAGCTGGCCTTTCCTCAAAAGTGCCCTTCACCAAAATAACTTGAACCCCGACCTAAGAAGCAAAATCCTAGCACTCTATCAAAACCCCTCGGCTAAAATACGTTGCAACGGAAATTATTCAGACCCATTTAACATAAAGAACAGCACTAGACGGGGATGTCCACTCTCCCCTCTATTATACGCCATTGTGATGGAACACCTTACCGTAGCGTTAAGGCAAAACCCCAATATTCATGGTATTCAGGTCGGAAATAGCATGCATAAGCTTGCACTTTATGCCGACGACTTACATATATCACAGATCCTGAGCCTTTTCTTCCATCCATACTTAAACAATTTGATATGTATAGCATAGTCAGTAACTTCAAGGTAAACCTTGCAAAATCTGAAATTTTGAATATCAATATTCCTGAGGAAAGGCGGCGACATGTACAAAGCTCCTTCCCGTTCAAATGGTGCCTTTCATCACTAAAGTAGTTAGGGATTAATCTTTCGTCGGATTTGACCCAGATATACTCCCAAAACCATAAACCATTATTAAATCGTATCATAGCAGATCTCAAGGTCTTCGACAGGGTCAGATTATCATGGTTCAGACGAATCAACGTCCTGAAAATAGACATTTTACCAAAGCTACTTTATCTATTTCAAGCGGTGCCAGTCGTCCTTCCTAGCACATTTTTCAAACTTCTAAACAAAGCATGTAATCGGTTTATTTGGAGAACGAGCAAACCGCGATTGGCGAACAGATTTCTGACCAGACCCAAAAGTAGAGGAGGAACGGGGTTACCAAACTTCCACCTGTACTATATCGCCACTGTTTTGGCTAGGGTGGTAGATTGGTTCCACAGATCGGACCAGAAGGGATGGGTGGCTGTAGAGTCCTCTTTGTCCGATTTGAGCCTATCATCCTTGCCATGGATCCCAAGAAACACGTGCCCGGCTAGAGATTCTATCTCCTTTTAGACAAGGGATCTCCTTCGGGTATGGAATAAAGCAGTAGCTAAATATAAGCTCTCCGACAAACTTGGACCGATGACACCTTTATTTGATAACCCTGCCTTTCCTCCAGCAGTGGGAGTTGATAATTTCTAATCTGGTCCCGTAACTCCAAAACGAGACTTCAGCAGACCCTCGTTGGCCCTCTAGCTGTCCCCTTTTTCCAAGAGTTGAGAACGTTATGTCCGGATTGCCCTGTTCCATGGTTCTCCTACCTACAATTTAGATCCTTTCTTTCATCTTTACTGTCGATCGCCAGAATCAGAGATCCGCATTCTGCCTTTGAGAAACTACTGATCCAAACCTCGACTCCTGAACACACGATTTCCCAAATTTACAATATCCTCATATCTATACCTGATCTTAAAGATTTGTGGTTTGTCAGGGAATGGGAAAAAGAGTTGAATGTTTCCTTTCCACAGCGCGAATGGGAGAAGGCCTTCTTATGTGCACATAAACTCACCATGGCTTGTAAACTTCAGGAAAGGAACTACAAAATTCTCACTAGGTGGTATAGGTGCCCCGCCGATCTACGGAGGTTCTATCCCACCACATCAGACAATTGCTGGAGATGTGAGGCAGCCAAGGGTACTATGTTGCACATATGGTGGGAATGCCCTTCGATTCACCAACTATGGGGTAAGGTCTTCAAGATCTTTAGTCATATCTCAGGTGAGCGACCTCCCATTTCTCCTCAAACTGCCCTTTTGTCGATGCTCCCAGGGTCTTTTAAGACTATCAAAAGGTGTCTACTTAAACATTCTCTTTCTGCCACCAAGTCTATTATCCCCAGGCGTTGGAGATCTAGGGAATCCCCAACTATAGCGGACTGGGCTCTGGAGATGGATTAGATCTGTAGAATGGAAAGATTATCGGCTCACAGCGAGTCTGAATCTGAACAGTTTTTCCACACGTGGCAGGATTGGATTATGTTTAGAGAGTCCTCTGATTTCTCAATGGTCCTCGGAAGTGACATTCCATTTATGGTCCAATAATACATGGCACCATCCTCGCCCCTCCCCCCCCTTTTTGTTTTTGTTTTTCTTCTCTTTTCTTTTCTTTGTCCTTCCATCTCTCTTCTCTCTCCTTTCTCTATAATTCTTACTACAACTTACTCAGCTTCAGACGCACCCTAAAGACGCATCTTTTTAGGGCGGCCTATCACACTCCCTAATCAAATTCAATTCACAGAGTCCCTCTACAACTTCTCACAACATAACTCCACATCAAACTCCATGGCACCCAAAGGCCTCTCAAGGCTCTGGCCCACTGGTCCAGGAAACCATTATCTAGCCCCCATTTCCGTGAAATGGCTGGATTGTCATTGTAAATAAACACTTGTACCTTGTCCCTCCCCCCATCTCATTGTAGATTGTAAGCTCTCACGAGCAGGGTTGTGTGTTTTTTTTTTTCCTCTAAATATTGTATTTTCCATAACTGTTACTTGTTTGTATATGATCCTCCTGAATTGTAAAGCGCTGCGGAATATGTTGGCGCTATAGAAATAAAGATTATTATTATTATTATTACTACACTATTCTGTGATTTTAGATTTACAATAAAAAACAGTTTCTGCATACGGTAGCAAATACTAGGATTGTTATGTTCACATTATATGAGACACTTTTGTTCCTATGTTCGCCCTTGAGTTTAGTTCTGCTAGATACTTAAAGACACGTGTTGTCGAGCTTGGGCGGTCTATTTTGAGTGATTTACTGTCTATATTGTAATGGTGCAATTGCACTTACTTTCTATGTATCCTGTCTCGTTGATACACTTCAATAAAAGATTTTGAAAAAAAAACAAACCTTTGATGAATTCGGACCAGAGTGTCTTAACAACTTTCACATATCTAGGATGCAGTGTGATTCAATTCTCCCCTCAATATTTTGTGTGAAATGTCTACAGCTCTGCCTCAACTCCAGAGGTTCTGAGGCAAAATCATCACATCTAGACAATAGAGAAAGCTAGGCATGAAGAATATATATTTTACAAGCATTTATTAACAAAACAACAAGTTTTGAAATACAATTATATACAATGTGATATACTTCAGAGTTCCTATCTCCAATCTGGGGCTGCGCTTTTTAGTAAATAAAGCAGTGGGCAACCTGAGATTAGTGAATTATCTAAATATAATCCAGTATCAAAACTATTCAAAAATATTCCTAAAGGCTCTCAAAAGGGCTAACAGTGTGCCAGCTAAAAAAGAAAAGAAAATTAATATTCACTGCTCCCCACACCATAATCCCGCCCACCTCTAGGTAATGAAGCCAGCACCAACCAGGAAGTGGGCAGTATTATTAGCATGAGGAGCAGTGAATATTCATTCTCTTTAATATTGGGTACACATGATCACCCAGCCGCCGGCTTACTGCTGGGACTGGGCGATCACTTGTGTCTAATATTAGAGAATGAATATTCACTGCTCCCCAAGCCAAAAATCCTGGGTGTGGGGAGCAGTGAATATTCCGGTAGCTGACGTCCGCATGTAACTGGGGGCGCATGGCAGTAATGTCATGCGCTTCGCCGCTTACATGCTAAAGTCACTTACCAGCATCAGAAGAGAACACCTTGCATTGGGAGAGCGGAGGGATGGTGAGTATAATCATTTATTTTCTTATGTGTGCAGAATGATGAGGAAATATATACAAGAATGGGCCCAAGCTGAGGGCCATATATACAAGGATGGGGACATATATACTAGGACAAGGGACATATATATCAGGATGGGGATCATATATACCAGGATGGGATAAAGATGAGCAACATATATATAAGGATGAAAGACATACCGTATTTTCGCTTTATAAGACGCACCTGATTATAAGACGCACCCCCAAATTTGGTGACGGAATAGAGAATTTTTTAATAAATGGGGTTCGTCTTATAATGCCAGTGTCCGTCTAACAAATCATATAGAGTATATGTACCTCATAGCCCCCCATCCTAAAATTAGCCCCCTTAATCTGGATATGGCCACCTTATATTGAATATAGCCCCCTTGTGCTGGCACACGTCCCCCAGTGATGCCACAGGTCCCCTATGGCTGGCACATGGCCCCTATGGCTGGCACATGGCCCACTATTGCTGCACACGGCTCCCTGTGGCTGGCACACAGCCCATTATTGCTGCACACGGCCCCCTGTGGCTGGCACACGGCCCCCTGTGGCTGGCACACGGCCCACTATTGCTGCACACGGCCCCCTGTGGCTGGCACATGGCCCACTATTGCTGCACAT
Source organism: Anomaloglossus baeobatrachus (assembly GCF_048569485.1). Taxonomy (NCBI): domain Eukaryota; kingdom Metazoa; phylum Chordata; class Amphibia; order Anura; family Aromobatidae; genus Anomaloglossus; species Anomaloglossus baeobatrachus. Next base: position 127,819 of record NW_027442028.1, on the reverse strand, counting down.
GGCCCCCTGTGGCTGGCACACGGCCCACTATTGCTGCACACGGCCCCCTGTGGCTGGCACACATCACCCTGTGTTAGATATCACCCCCAGGCTGCTGCTTTTAGTAAAATAAAACACTCTTTCCTTACCTTCTCAGCGCTGTCCCTCCTCGTGTCTCCCTCTGTTCTTGTGAGCTCCGGCTTCCTCCACTTCCTGGTTATGTAATCGGCACAGCAGAGTGATATCATCTCTGCGTGCCTGATCACAGACAGCAGCAGAGACACCGAGAGATCAGCGCTGGAGGAGGTGAGTAAAGATTGTTTGATTTTACTATGTGCAGCAATATAGGGGCCATATCTAACACAGTGGAGGCATGTGACATCAAAGGCGAGCACAGGCACATATAATATGCGCCGCTCCCCCAGCCCATCGCCACAGTGCGGTTTCAGCACCATGGTGATGGACAGCGGCTGTGCATATTATATGAGCGGGAGCAGGAGATTAAAGGCTCCCTCCCGCAGCTTCACCAGCTCCCAGAACCGCTCCAGAGCGGACCCTGCAGTATATATATATATATATATACATATATACACACACACACACATACACACAACCCCCCCCCCCGTATATTCTGATTATAAGACGCACCCCCTACTTTCCCCCACAACTTGGGGGAACAAAAGTGCGTCTTATAAAGCGAAAAATACGGTATATACGAGTATGGGAGACACATATACCTGGAAGAGGCCCAGTATTGGGTACATTAGTACAGAATTGGGGGATTTTATCCCCGTAACAGTGTCATCAGCAAATCCTACCCATAACAGTGCTTCATGACCACATTTTTTGCGTTAATTTTTTCCCTATATTCCTCCTTCAAAACCTAGGTGTGTCTTATGATCCAAAAACATACAATAATTTCTAAAAAGAAAGAAAATTGTTCTTTCCCTCACAAATTCTTACTTCAAGAACTGTACCTGTTTTTAGGATAAAACCCTTTGAATTATGGTACATTATGATGGCATCTCCCGTGTGACTCATCTGACAACAGGCCCTAATTAATGATAAAAAGATTTGGCAAATTCTGAAAGCAAAAATGGCTGCTCCGCTCTGTTGGTTTTCTGAAGTCGGCAAGACTTCATTTACTAGTTAAAGATTTCAATTATTCACAACATGAAAAGGTTCCTTCGCTGTGCGGCTTCTTCATATGTTTAACAAGATCTGATTTCTGAGAATTATATTTTCCACATTCAGCAGATAATAATGGTTCATTTTGTGTGATTTTGTTGATGGTAAACGAGACCTGATTTCCAATTAAAACATTTCCCACACTCTGAACATGAAAATGGCTTCTCACCTGTGTGAGATCTTTGATGTTGAACAAGTTTTGATTTCTGAATAAAACATTTCCCACACTCTGAACATGAAAAAGGCTTCTCCCCGGTGTGACATCTTTGATGCACAACAAGATCTGATTTCTGAATAAAACATTTCCCACACTCTGAACATGAAAATGGCTTCTCCCCTCTATGAGATCTTTGATGCCTAACAAAAGCTGTTTTTTCAATAAAACATTTCCCACATTCTAAACATGAAAATGGCTTCTCCCCTGTGTGATATCTTCGATGCCTAACCAGATCTGATTTGAAATGAAAACATTTCCCACACTCTGAACATGAAAATGGCTTCTCCCCTGTGTGAAGTTTTCCATGGTCAGCAAGACTTGATTTCCTAGTAAAACATTTACCACATTCCAAGCATGAAAATGGCTTCTCCCCTGTGTGAATTTTCTTATGCATAACAAGATTTGATTTCTGAATAAAACATTTCCCACATTCTGAACATGGAAATGGCTTCTCCCCTGTGTGAATTCTTTGATGCCCAATAAGTTCTGATTTCCTGATAAAACATTTCTCACATTCTGGGCATGAAAATGGCTTCTTCCCTGTGTGAGTTTTTTGATGGATATTAAGACGTGATTTCCTGGTAAAACATTTTCCACACTCTGAACATGAAAATGGCTTCTCTCCTGTGTGAAGTTTTCCATGGTCAACAAGACTTGATTTCCTAGTAAAATATTTACCACATTCCAAGCATGAAAATGGCTTCTCCCCTGTGTGAATTTTCTTATGCATAACAAGATTTGATTTCTGAATAAAACATTTCCCACATTCTGAACATGAAAATGGCTTCTCCCCTGTGTGAATTCTTTGATGCCCAATAAGTTCTGATTTCCGAATAAAACATTTCTCACATTCTGAACATGAAAATGGCATCTCCCCTGTGTGATATTTTTGATGGTTAGCAAGGGTTGTTTTCTGAGTAAAACATTTTCCACATTCTGGGCATGAAAATGGCTTCTTCCCTGGGTGAGTTTTTTGATGGATATTAAGACGTGATTTCCTGGTAAAACATTTCTCACATTTTGAACATGAAAATGGTTTCGCCCTTGTAGGAGCCGTTTCATGTTCCACATCCCTTCTGTAACTTTGATTTTGCTTACAATTCTGTGATAAATTGGAATTTTGGACTTGTTTGAAAAGATCTGATGATAAAGCTTTCCGAGAAAGGACTGGAGGTATATCTGGGACAACAGCATGCTCTTCATATGTATCATGTGTGATACTTTCATCATTTGTTATAAATTCTGAAGATATTAGATTTCCATCTGAACTCCTAATACAGTTATCTGCTAAAAATAAACACAATGTTATTATTTTTAATGATATTATCTTGAAAGTGCATTTATTTTTTTTAAACCATAACATCAGAAATTAAATTAGAAAAAAATGTATTCTGAATCTGTTTTCCAATTTCAACATCTAAAGCCAGCTTTACACCTTACAATTAGGTGTGCGATCTCGTATGCGATGTGACACGCCCAGGTTGCATATGCGATTGAATGAGATTGCACGTAGGTCGTTCATTTGCTATCACACGAGCGTTAGTAGTCTATGTTAAATTGATCAATTTTGTGTGCGATCCTTTAGATCATGTGTTCTGTGACGTATGCATTGGGCACCCTTTTTTTTTATTTATTGACTTGCCAAGCGTGTGTAATGTGTAGGGATGCGTTGTTACTATGTCATCTGCCATTCAGCTCTGCTACATGGCCGCTGACAGCAGCCACAGACAGCCATGTAGCAGAGCTGAATGGCCGCTGACAGCAGACACAGACAGAGCCGCACTGTCAGAATGAACTCGGGTGAACCTCACCCGACTTCATTGTCATGCTGCGGCTCTGTCTGTGTCGCGCCCTGATTAGCGATCACCTGTGAAGGACTCACCGGTGACCGCTAAACTCCTGAGTAAGTGAATTGCGCAGCCCTCTCTCATATACTCACCGATCCCCGATCCCCGGCGCTGCACGGCATTCACACTGCTCCGGCGGCTTTTACTGTTTTGAAGAAGCCGGCCGCCCATTAAACAATCTCGTATTCCCTGCTTTCCCCGCCCACCGGCGCCTATGATTGGTTACAGTGAGACACGCCCCCACGCTGAGTGACAGGTGTCACACTGCACCCAATCACAGCAGCCGGTGGGCGTGTCTATACTGTGTAGTGAAATAAATAATTAAATAATTTAAAAAAACGGCGTGCGGTCCCCCCCAATTTTAAAACCAGCCAGATAAAGCCATACGGCTGAAGGCTGGTATTCTCAGGATGGGGAGCTCCACGTTATGGGGAGCCCCCCAGCCTAACAATATCAGCCAACAGCCGCCCAGAATTGCCGCATAAATTATATGCGACAGTTCTGGGACTGTACCCGGCTCTTCCCGATTTGCCCTGGTGCGTTGGCAAATCGGGGTAATAAGGAGTTATTGGCAGCCCATAGCTGCCAATAAGTCCTAGATTAATCATGTCAGGCGTCTATGAGACACCTTCCATGATTAATCTGTAAATTACAGTAAATAAACACACACGCCCGAAAAAATCCTTTATTAGAAATAAAAAACACAAACATATACCCTGGTTAACCACTTTAATCAGCCCCAAAAAGCCCTCCATGTCTGGCGTAATCCAGGATGCTCCAGCGTCGCTTCCAGCGCTGCTGCATGGAGGTGACCGGAGCTGCAGCAGACACAGCCGCTCCGGTCACCTCCACGCAGCTAATGAAGACAGCCGCGCGATCAGCTGAGCTGTCAGTGAGGTTACCCGCTGTCACTGGATCCAGCGGTGGCTGCGGGTAACCTCAGTGACAGATCAGCTGATCGCATGGCTCTTCCACTGCGCATGCTCAGTAGCGTGCCGCAACCGGAAAAAAACGGACGGGCCGCATGTAAAAACTTATGCAAAGGATGCGGTGTTTTTGCCGCATCCGTTGCATAGGTTTCACAGCCGGATTGAGCCACACTGCTCAAACCGGATGTGTGAAAGTAGCCTAAGTGACCTTTGGTTACATCAGGTAACATGACTTTGAAGTCATCAAAGGTCCTTAAACAACCTCAGACTACAACTGATGGGGTCCCTAAGACACTGGAGTTCTTGAGAATTTGCGCAGTTTGACTCCTCCCAACACTGGCCCTGACTGTAATTAGGGCTTATTTTTGAAGAAGGGCTTATATTTCAAGCATTCTTCAAAAATCCCATAAAATCATGCTAGAGCTTATCTTCAGTGTAGGTCATCTTTTCGGGGAAACAGGGTATTCATGAACCCTCTGCAGGTCTTTGAGTTGCCTTCATGACGACATAGAGAAGACACTAGAAACAAACAGCAGAAGAAGCAGAAGCAAAGAAAATATAGCTGAAAAACCCAGAGCAGAAAGCCTAAAAATGTAAACACAAAATTAGTGCAGAAAATACAAGAGTAGATATCTCTTACTGGATAGATCTGGAGGAAACACATCCTGAGGAACATCGGGATCTTCTTGTTTACAGTCCTGTGGGAGAAGAGGACGGGGACATCTCTCTGGTGTTGTCCTCTTACTGGATAGAACTGGAGGAGACACATACAGGGACTGAATTCATTCCTTACATACAGATAATTATAGGCCGTGTGTATTTAGTCCTGTCTATTACCTGGTGATGTGAGGGGCTGGGGAACCTCCATCATGACGTCCTTGTACAGATCTTTGTGTCCTTCTAAATACTCCCACTCCTCCATGGAGAAATAGACGGTAACGTCCTGACACCTTATAGGAACCTGACACATACAATGATACCGTCACCCCCGATCCCTTCATAGCGTTACTGTATAATGTCCCAGCATTCCCAGCAGTGTCACCTCTCCAGTCAGCAGCTCAATCATCTTGTAGGTGAGTTCTAGGATCTTCTGGTCATTGATGTCCTCATGTATCTGGGGGTGAAGTGGAGGCCCCGTGATTGGGCTCAGGGGTCTTCCCCATCCCTCAGACACAGGGGCCTGACAGCGCTCACTAGAGGTCTTCTTCACTACTGTGTAATCCTGGTTATGGAGAGACACAGTAATAAATCTCACTCCAGACATTTCCAGAGTCCTCACCTCTCCAGTTCTGTCCACCTGTTATTCCCATAGATAAGAATGATGTAATGTGACGTCATCAGAATCACTCACCTCTCCAGTAAGCCAGAAGAGGATCTCTAGGGTGAGGTGTAATATCCTCTCCGCCATCTTGTCCTTGTCCATATCCATCATTCACGGGGCAATCAGGAGAATTCTCTTCTATAGAAGATCTCCACTGAGAGGATCCGATATTGTAGGGACCTGAATGGGGAGAAGATGACGATGTAACATCATAAAGAATCCGCTGTAATAATACAATTACTGGAGAGAATAAGGGGAAACATATAATGAGAACATTCTGGGGGAACATTATAAGACCGGCTTTTTCTATCTCCATATACCTTCACTCCCTTAAGGGATTCCGGTTTAGAGCTGCTGAAAGTAATAAAATTAATCACCCCAAATACCTCTGAGGGAAGACAAAGGGCCGCAAATAGTTCCAGGATCTTATGAGTCGGTGAACCAGGAACCAGGAGCGGTCATCTCCCCAAGTCCACCCAGCTTTACATAGGACAACGCCAGCCGAGACAAACCCATCATCCTCCAGATGATTTACATGATCATCACCGAGGTTGTGCGAGGGCGCACAACCTAATCAGGTGAGCAGCTTTCAATACGTTATAACTAAATTTGTCCCACGGGTGCTTCTCATATGCGCTATCTTTATTTTCAGTGACTCTCCAGTAAGCCGGAAGAGGATCTCTAGGGTGAGGTGTAATATCCTCTCCGCCATCTTGTTCCTGTCTCTATCCATGCTGGATAGGAGATTCTCTTAAACAGAATAAAATCACTGAGAGGATCCGATATTATAAGGACCTGAATGGGAAGGAAATGAGCCGATATGTAAAACTAATGGAGATAATAAGGGAGGTGAGATATCATTTGGGTAGGAAAAAAATTTTCATCATGAAATGTGCTATGTAAGTAGTGAAACCGACCGATAAAAGTAGCACATTGTTTTTATAGCAATATAAATACAATGAAAAGTGATCAGTTACCCATATTGCACCTAGAATGGTATCAATGAAAATGTCGGCTCATCAAGCAAAAGACAAGCTACAGGTTTACAAAAGTCTGATTTTTATTCACCACTAGAGATGAGCGAACCTGAAGTTCAGTTTTCGGTACGAGCTCAGAACCACAGAAAACAAAAGTCTTGTTCGTAATTCAGGGGTTGACGTATGCAAATCAGTTTCGCTAGCATCGCTGTGCTCGGGTACGCTGGGTGCTCAGCCTGGTGTGAGCCGCTTTCAGAGTTTGATCGGCTCGCACTGGGGGTAACAACAGCGAGATCGGATGTAGTGTGCACAAAGAAAAAAATGGAAAAAACCTCTCTCCCCAGGAAGTGATGTGTTTATGGCTGCATGTGGGTGGAGACGTGAACTGCCCATTTAATGACTTCAAATGAAGTTCAGGTCATGTTCGGGTCCAAAACCAATCTTTAAAAAAGTTAATCTGGATCAGCAGAAGCCGAACTTCATAGTATCATAGTTTTTAAGGTTGAAGGGAGACTCTAAGGGCGGCTTTGCACGTTGCGACATTGCACGTGCGATGTCGGTGGGGTCAAGTCGAAAGTGACGCACATCCGGCGTCGCAGTCGGCATCGCAACGTGCAAATCCTTTTTGATACGATGAACAAGCGCAAAAGCGTCGTTATCGTATCATCGCTGCAGCCTCCGACATTTCCATAATGCCGGTGCAGCGACAGGTGCGATGCTGTTCCTCGCTCCTGCGGCAGCGCACATCGCTGTGTATGAAGCCGCAGGAGCGAGGAACTTCACCTTACCTGCCGCCGGCTGCAATGAGAAGGACGGAGGTGGGCGGGATGTTTACATCCTGCTCATCTCCGCCCCTCCACTTCAATTGGCCGCCTGCCGTGTGACGTCGCTGTGACGCCGCACGACCCGCCCCCTTAGGAAGGAGGCGGGTCGCTGGCCAGAGGGACGTCGCACGGCAGGTATGTGCGTGTGAAACTGCCGTAGCGATAATAATCGCTACGGCAGCTTTCACTAGATATTGCACGTGCGACGGGGGCGGGACTATTGCTGCAGCATCGGTAACACACTGTTACTGATGTCGCAGCGTGCAAAGCCCGCCTAAGTCCATCTAGTTCAACCCGTAGCCTAACATGTTGATCCAGAGGAAGGCAAAAAAAACCCAATGTGGCAAACAAGTTCCAATGGGGAAAAAATTTCCTTCCTGACTCCACATCCGGCAATCAGACTAGTTCCCTGGATCAATACCCTGTCATAAAATCTAATATACATAACTGGTAATATTAAATTTTTCAAGAAAGGCGTCCATGCTCTGCTTAAATGTTAGTAGTGAATCACTCATTACAACATCATGCGGCAGAGAGTTCCATAGTCTCACTGCTCGTACAGTAAAGAATCCTCGTCTGTGATTATGATTAAACCTTCTTTCCTCAAGACGTAGCGGATGCCCCCGTGTTCCAGTCACAGGCCTAGGTGTAAAAGATCTTTGGAAAGGTCTCTGTACTGTCCCCTCATATATTTATACACTGTGATTAGATCCCCCTAAGCCTTCGTTTTTCCAAACTAAATAACCCCAAGTTTGATAACCTGTCTTGGTATTGCAGCCCACCCATTCCTCTAATAATCTTGGTCGCTCTTCTCTGCACCCTCTCCAGTTCAGCTATGTCCTTCTTATATATCGGTGACCAGAATTGTACACAGTATTCTAAGTGCGGTCGCACTAGTGACTTGTACAGAGGTAGAACTATATTTTTTTCATGAACACTTATACCTCTTTTAATACATCCTATTATTTTATTAGCCCTGGCAGCAGTTGCCTGACACTGTCCACTAAAGTGAAGTTTACCATCCACCCATACACCCAAGTCTTTTTCTGTGTCTGTTTTACCCAGTGTTCTACAATTAAGTACATAATCATAAATGTTATTTCCTCTACCCAAGTGCATGACCTTACATTTATCTACATTAAACTTCAATTGCCACTTCTCAGCCCAATTCTCCAATTTACATAAATCTCCCTGTAATATAAAATTATCCTCCTCTGTATTGATTACCCTGCAGAGTTTAGTATCATCTACAAATATTGAAATTCTACTCCGCATGCCCCCAACAAGGTCATTAATAAATATGTTGAAAAGAAGCGGGCCCAATACTGACCCCTGTGGTACCCCACTATGAACTGAGACCCAGTCCGAGTACGTACCATTAATAACCACCCTTTGTTTCCTATCACTGAGCCAGTTTTTAACCCAGTTACACAGATTTTCCCCTATCCCCATTATTCTCATTTTATGTACCAACCTTTTGTGTGGCACTGTATCAAAAGCTTTTGAAAAGTCCATATACAACACATCCACTGCATTTCCCTGGTCCAGGCTTGAACTTACCTCTTCATAGAAGCTGATCAAATTAGTTTGACAGGATCGATCCCTCATAAACCCATGTTGATACTCTGTCATAAGGTTATTTTTCTTGAGATACTCCAGTATAGCATCTCTCAAGAACCCCTCAAGGATTTTACCAACCGTAGAGGTTAAACTTACCGGCCTATAATTTCCCGGCTCAGTTTTTGTCCCCTTTTTGAATATTGGCACCACATTTGCTATGCGCCAGTCCTGCGGTACTGACCCTGTTATTAAGGAATCTGTGAAGATTAAAAATAATGGTCTATCTATCACAGAACTCAATTCCTGTAGTACTCTGGGTACTTCTACGGGTCCACTCATCTCTAGTCACCGCTAAATAATAAAATATACAAGTCTGATATTGCTGTAATCACACTGACCTGGAGAATCACGCTGACCAGTCACTTTCAGCACACAATGAATGTAGTAAAAACAACACTAAAAGAACAATGGCGGAATTACTTTTTTTTTTTCCTTCACCATACTTAGATTTTACCTGGAAATTAAGTAAAAATTCAATCTCACAAGATCTCCTTCTCTACTCCCCTCTCATCTCCTCTTCCCACCATCGCATCCAAGATTTCTCCCGTGCCTCCCCCATACTCTGTAATGCTGTCCCACAACACATCAGACTCTCGCCTACCTTGGCAAGCTTCAAAAGGAACCTGAAGACCCACCTCTTCCGACAAGCCTACAACCTGCCATAACCCTCAGTCTGATACAGCGCCGCACTATCAGCTCTACCCTCACCTACTGTATCCTCACCTATCCCTTGTAGACTGTGAGCCCTCGCGGGCAGGGACCTCTCTCCTCCTGTACCTGTTTGTGTTTTGTATTGTTTATGATTATTGTACTTGTCCTTATTATGTACACTCCTTTCACATGTAAAGCGCCATGGAATTGATGGCGCTATAATAATAATAAATAATAATAATCTTTGTACCGTGGTAGCCAGTAGAGATAAAGTTTAAAAGAATTGAGGGTCCTCAGTGGTTGATACCTTTTAATGGATAACTGAAAAGATGGTAATAATAGCATCTTTCAAGACTACTCAGGTCTCTTCATCAGGCTCAGTATAACACAAAATCTGAAGAGTCACATATTTATACACAACAGGACATAGAATGGAGCAGTAAATAAGACAAGTGATATGAAGCAGAACTATCAGTATGGTAAGGGGACAATCAGTTGTGGCAGTAAATATTGCAGCAGTTCATAGATAAGGAGTGGGAAAGTTTTATTGTCCTCTGAGGTCTGGTCCAGAGCTGTGATGCCCCCAGATGATCTGAGGAGCACATTTCTTAATTGATGTAAAAAGACATAAATCCATGTGACACCTTCATTCCTGCTCTGAATGTGTCACCGGTCGTTATAAGTTTGTACACCCAGACTCTCCTGTGTCTCTGGGATTTCAAATTCCCTTCCAATACCAGCTTCATGTCCATGAGGCTGTGATCTGTGTACAGAAATGTTTGGCCACAGGTAGATTTGTCCTTTTTTCTCTAATTGTGTGGTGGTGAGAATTCATCCTTGTTGTGAGCTGTTGTCCGGTCTCCCCTACATACAGACCCCAGTTGGACATTTGGTATATATAATTAAGTACACCCCATTAGTTGTGGTGCAGCTGACGGCCCCTGGGATCTTGTAGACCTAATGTGATCTTGGAATCTTTATCTTGTCTTTATCTTCTGACAATGATGCTTCTTAGATTCGGGGGATGTCTAAAGCTGGGTTCACACATAGCGACAGCGACAACGATGTCGCTGTTACGTCACCATTTTCTGTGAATAAACAGCGACCTTGTAAGTCGCTGTTATGATCGCTGCTTAGCTGTTAAACACAGCAGAAGCAGCAGCGATCATAACGACGCTGTGCTACATGTGCAGAGAGCAGGGAACCGCGCTTAGCGCTGGCTCCCTGCACTCCTAGCTACAGTACACATCGGGTTAATTACCCGATGTGTACTGCAGCTACATGTGCAGAGAGCAGGGGGCCGCGCACACCGCTTAGCGCTGGCTCCCTGCACTCCTAGCTACAGTACACATTGGGTTAATTACCCGATGTGTACTGCAGTTACATGTGAAGAGCAGGAGCCGGCACTGGCAGCGAGGGCGGACGCTGGTAACGAAGGTAAATATCGGGTAACCAGGGTCTTCCCTTGGTTACCCGATGTTTACCCTGGTTACAGCTTACCGCAGCTGCCAGATGCCGGCTCCTGCTCCCTGCTTGCTTCATTTCGTCGCTCTCTCGCTGTCACACACAGCGATGTGTGCGTCACAGTGGGAGAGCGACGACCAAAAAATGAACCTGGACATTCAGCAACGACCGGCGACCTCACAGCAGGGGCCAGCTCGTTGCTGGATGTCACACACAGCGACAGCGACGGGACGTCGCTGCAACGTCATAGAAAATGGTGACGTAGCAGCGACATCATCGTCGCTGTGTGTGACACCACCTTAAAACACAGAAGTGGGGGGTCTGGAACAATAGATTTTTATCGGGCAATTTTTTGTAGTAATGGTTGTAGTTTTCGTGCAGCTCCTCTTAACACTTCGATTGTAGGTGATCACAATCGATTTCGATTGTAGGTGATCACAAGAGGGACCTGGTTGTTTTCTTCTTTAGTTTTATAAGTTTTTTATTAATGTAGGACATGGTTTCTTGATATTCTGGTGGGTAATGTAATCTGTTTGTTTTTTCTTTTTTTGTAACCCAGACCACAGCATCATGGACATGAAATTGCTGGTATTGAAAGGAAACTTCAAAACCTGGAGAGACAGAAGGGTCTGGGAATATAAACTTATGATGATCGGTGACACATTCAGAGCAGGAATGAACGTGTCACATGGATTTTTGTCTTTTTACATCAACTAAAGGGGGCTTTACACGCTACGATATCGCTAATGCGAAGTCGTTGGGGTCACGGAATTTGTGACGCACATCCGGCCGCATTAGCGATGCTGTTGCGTGTGACACCTATGAGCGATTTTGCATCGTCACAAAATCGTGCAAAATCGCTCATCGGTGACATGGGGGTCCATTCTCAAATATCGTTACTTCCGCAGTAACGAAGTTGTTCCTCGTTCCTGCAGCAGCACACATCGCTCCGTGTGACACCGCAGGAACGAGGAAGCTCTCCTTACCTGCCTCCCGGCCACAATGCAGAAGGAAGGAGGTGGGCGGGATGTTACGTCCCGCTCATCTCCGCCCCTCCGCTTCTATTGGGCGGCGGTTCAGTGACACAGCTGTGACGCTGACCGAACCGCCCCCTTAGAAAGGAGGTGGTTCGCCGGACACAGCGACTTCGCCGGGCAGGTAAGTATGTGTGACGGGTCTGGGCGATGTTGTGCAGCACGGTCAGTGATTTGCCCGTGTCACACAACAGATGGGGGCGGGTACCCACGCTAGCGATATTGGTACCGATATCGCAGCGTGTAAAGCAGCCTTTAGAAATGTGCTCCTCAGAGCATCTGGGGGCATCACAACTCTGGACCAAAGCTCAATCAGAGGTCAATAAGACTTTCCCCCCCTTATTTATGAACTGCTCCAATATATACTGCCACAACTGATTGTCCTCTTGCCATACTGATAGTTCTGCTTCACATAACCTGTCTTATTTACTGCTCCATTCTATGTCCTGTTGTGTATAAATATGTGACTCTTCAGATTTTGTGTTATACGGAGCCTGATGAAGAGACCTGAGTAGTCTCAAAAGCTGCTAATATTACCATCTTTTCAGTTAGCCATTAAAAGGTATCAACCACTGAGGACTCTCAGGTCTTTTAAACAATATTTTTTACTTAATTTTCAGTACATTTTATGGTGAAATGAAAAACTATGAGTCATCTTTTAAAAAAATCCAATCCTTCATACGGCAATGTGGGCAGAAAACGAAAACAATAATTAATCCCGGAATAAAGGCACCGTTACATGCAACGACATCGCTAACGATATATCGCTGGGATCATGGAATTCGTTACGCATATCCGGCGTCGTTAGCGACGTCGTTGCGTGTGACGCCTACAAGCGACCGCTAACGATCCGAAAAACGTCAAAAATCGTTGATTGTTGACACGTCGTTCCTTTCTCAAATATCGTTGATCTTTTTGGACACAGGTTGTTCGTCGTTCCTGAGGCAGCACACATCGCTACGTGTGACACCCTGGGAACGACGAACAAAAGTGTTCCTGCGTCCTCCGGCAACGAGGCGGGAGTGACGTTAATACAACTGCTCTCCCCCCCTCCGCTTCTATTGGTGGCACGCTATGTGACGTCGCTGTCATGCCGCACGAACCTCCCCCTTAAAAAAGAGTTTGTTCGCCGCCCACAGCGACGTCGTTACGAAGGTATGTGTGTGTGACGCGTACTAGCGATATTGTTCGCCACGGGCAGCGATTTGCCCATGGCGCACGCACGACAGGGGCGATGTCGCAGCGGGTCAAACTGCCTTAAGAGTAGGAAAATACAAAAGAGCAAAAAGAGAGAAAATACAAAACATTAATGAGTTTTTCAGTTAAGAACAGGGCAATGGGAGTAGGATTTGATGTATTCTTGTTTCTAACAGAAGCAGAGAGGCCCAGCATTGATTCATATGGGGCCTGTGCAATTTACTTCTGTTATTTATTTTAAGAATGAAAGAAAATGTTCGCATGGCTCCTGTTCAGCCCCCGTGGACTACTGACCTGGCCTCTGCATCGGGGTCCTGCAAATCGGTTTAATCATCTCAAGACTCTAGTGATACGTCACAGTGAGATCCCTTGTATGGAAATCAGATCACGGAGACAAGTGTGATCGTAGCAGGGTCCCTCTTATACAAGGGTCACAGACCTCCATGTATGATGTACGGATCTGTGCACTCGCTAATGCGCACAATTTACCACCCATTTCTTGTATGAAGGCAGCAAAATAGTTAAAATTAACCCAACAACAAAATGTGCCCACATTATATCTCACTACTAAACTAGAAAAATTATGTAAATAACAAAGTTTAGATATTCTTAACTGGTTTCGGAGCTCGCAGACTTTACACATCCGGGTCATCTGACTCCTACTCTGCAGTGATGTTCTACAATATCTTTACATAGCAGAGCATCTATACGCAAACATGTAGCAACGGAGAGGAAATCCGTCCATCTCTACATAAGGCAGAGACGGTTTATTACTGTCTCTGCCTTCTCTGTCACTGTATACACAGCTCTGCGGTGCAATGCAGCTGGAACAGTGAGGTACCTGACAGTGACACAGATCTCTGTGTGAGAGCCCATCCACCATTGGTACTTGCCAACTGTAATTGTTTGGGGTCTGGTCTGGTTTGAGGGTGCCTGCTTTCTTTTGAGGGTGTTCGCTTTCTTTTGGGGGTGTCTGCTTTCTTTGATGACAAGTCCTGCTGTATTCTATATTTTTTTCAGCTTCTTGTACACTTCCTTATGGAACCACAACTAGGGTTTTTTGGAGTAGGGCTTTTATTTCAAGTATACTCAAAAAAAGCCCCAAAAATCCTACAAGGGATTATTTTCCGGGTAGGTCTTATTTTTGAAAGAAAGAGCTGACTGTGCTTCTTCCCCCATACACAGAGGATATGGTCACTGCGGAGTCATTATATCAGCCACAGTTACCAGGGAATTAAAATCTAAATAAAAATATTCAACATGTGTGAAATATAGGAAAATACCACTGTCAATCCAAATCTGTGTTATTAGCCCCGACCAGGTAAAAAACAGCCATATATATAATATAATAAGTGTTACAAAATAAATAAGAAATATTTACATGTGATCATAAGCATATATTATGATAGTGTCCACCTTTCAGTCATAGGGATGGCCCCGATGATGTTATAGTCATTGCTCAGTATACAGTGATCAGTGGTGAACTTCAAGAAAAAAAAAAAAAGAAAAAAAAAGGGATCCAGCATCCAAGTTCCAATTGAGTTAAAACATTTTTTTCTTTATTGAACAAGGATAAAAGGGTTCTTCCATAATAATAAAATCCAGTTTACATGGCAGGGTAGAAAAAATGGAACGCGTTTCGGAGTGACAACTCCTTACCCTGAACAAAGCCATATGAATCACATAGCCATTATAAAGGGTAACATACAATTAGAGGGTGGGGAAAAACAATTAAAACTATATGTGCAATCAAACCCTGTGACTGACATCATCCAAGAAAAAGAGAACATTTTCACAGACATAGCAAATAACATTAAGAGACTATTCCGAATGTTCCAAATATCTAACATCTTATATATATATAAAAAAAAAAAATCCTTTTACAAAAAAATTCTTGTTTTTTTTCCTCCTTTTTAATTTATCCTTTTGAGCACTATAATTTTATCAGGAAATGTGCATACCAAAAAAAAACATGTTCATACCACATTTTAAAACATGAATCTATAATATTACCACATTCGTGCCACCATTTAACATAAACTCTGATATAATATAAACTTCTACCCATAAAGGGCAGCAGAATAAGACATGGCATGATCATAAATAGAAAAAATAGTGATATGTTATTTTTATTACCATATTTCTCTATAACAAAACTATAACCTATGATCATTCACATTTTTCAATCAATTTGAAAAAAGCAGAACCAGAGAGTGCACAAACAGCAAATCCATATTATTACCGCATTTATTTGGATCTAAAATATTACCACATACTAATAATCTATTAATGTGAACATGAATGCAATATAAGCTTCTATCCATAGGGGGCAGCAGGTTTAACGGCAGTGTGAACACGCTCTGAAACTGCAGAGAAACAAGAATTTATCAAATAATCAAATTATACCAAATTTCTTTTCCTTCTTGTTTCTCTTATTTCTAGGAAACCATAAGGGTATGTGCGCACGTTGCGTTCTGTACAGTGCGGAAAAGAACGCACCTTCTGACAGACTAGACAAATGTAAACACTGCGTTTGTAAAAAAAAAATGCATCAAAAACGTATGCATTTTGGATGCATTTTCCATGCGTTTTGGATGCATTTTTAACAGTGCGTTCCCCCAGCAATTCAGTTCTGTTACATGCTCGCTCACAGCAGACACAGACAGCGTTGAACGATGAGAATGAACTCGGATGAACTTTACCCGACTTCATTGTCATCCCCCGGCTCTGTCTGTGTGTCGCGTCCTGATTAGCGGTCACCAGTGAAGGACTCACCGGTGACTGCTAATCCCCTGAGTGACTGAAGTGAACAGCACGATCAGCAGTGCCATCATTAGGGTTACCTGCGGCCACAGCTGGAGTCCTCCACCTGAAAGCGGTAGCCACGGGTAACCAGAGTGACGGCACCGCTGATCACTTCAGTCACTCGGGCGACTTGCTGTCACAGTTGGAGGATCCAGCGGTGGACGCGGGTAAACCGAGTGATATCATCGCTGATCGTGCGGCTCACTTCAGTTGCTGCGTGGAGCTGACAGAGAGCGGTCGTGGTCTGTGGCCGCTCCTATCAGCTTCATGTAGCAGAGCTGAAAGAGTCGTGGGACCTCGTGTGGATTACGTCGGACCTGGAGGGGTATTTGGGGATTAATAAAGTGGTGAAAGAGGGGGAGTTTGTCTTTTATTCCAAATAAAGGATTTTTTTGGGTGTATGTGTTTATTTTCTTTAACTTATAGGTTAATCGTGGAAGGTATCTTGGGGAGATACCTGCCATAATTAACCTAGGACTTAGTGGCAGCTATGGGCTGACATTAACTCCCTATTACCCCGATTACCACCACACCAGGGCAATTCGGGATGAGCCGGGTAGAGTCCTGGGGCTGTCGCATCTAATGGATGAGGCAATTCCGGGCGGCTGCTGGCTGATATTGTTAGGCTAGGGGGCTCCCCATACCGTCGAGCTCCCCATCCTGAGAATACCAGCCTTCAGCCGTGTGGCTTTGCTCTGGATGGTATCAAAATTGGGGGGGACCTCACGTTGTTTTTTTTTTAATTATTTATTTATTTTAATGCACGATATAGACCCGCCCACTGGTGGCTGTGATTGGTTGCAGTGAGACAGCTGTCACTCAGAATGGGGGCGTGTCTGACTGCAACCAATCATAGGCGCCACTGGGCGGGGAAAGCAGGGAATACGAGATAGAATAATGAACGGCCGGCATTTTCAAAAGAGTATAAAGTGCCAGAGCTTTGTGACAGCTGTGCAGCGCCGTGCCACTGATCGGTGAGTATGAGAGAGGGGGGGGAGATCGACCGACGGACAGAGAGAGGAACAGACAGAGAGAGAGACCGACGGACAGAGAGAGACAGACAGAGCGACCAACTGACAGAGAAAGAAACCGACCGACAGACAGAGGGAGATTGACTGACATGATAGAGAGAGACAGAAAAGACCTGCGTTTTGCTTGTCAAAAAAGCATGCAGAACGCAACAAAAATTCAGTCCAAATGCATTTTGGTTGCGCTTTGACCCACATCATTGATTTCAATGGGTGGAGAACGCAGTTACAACGCACAAAAGAAGTGACATGCTGCTTTTTTATCCGCAGCGATTTTTGGCATCCAAAACGCTGCATTTAAAAACACAGCGTGCGCATTGAATTTTCGGACTTCTCATAGACTTTGCTGGGGAAAACGAAACGTGGGCACATAGCCTAAATGTGCAAACAAAAATAATGAAGGAAACATTCGGATGAATTCCGGTAAGATACTCAATTGCATGAGATAAGTACCGCATACGGAGAATAAGAAAAGAAAATTTCAAATAAAAAAGGAAAGAAAAAACTGGCAACTATTAAAGTCTGCATAAACAAAATAGAAAATTATTAAAAAAACATTACGGACATCATGTTAATTAGCGGATACCATTACATTGAACATCAAAGTATATTAAAGATTTCATTCCTGATATTTAGACCATTCGGAACTCTGCTGTTCAGTAAAATCATCCACTTTGCTTCTCTGCGTAATAGAAGTTTATTTAGATTGCCACCACGTGTGGGCACTCACTTTCTCTGCTGCACTCACCTTGAGTGAACTTAAATCTCCTGCATGCTTGATTTGGAAATGTTTAGGAACCGCAGAAGGTGTACGGGTGGTAGTATGGCTTACGTCGTATATATGCTCTGATATACGACGCCGCAGGGATCGAGTAGTATTACCCACATATTGAAGACAACAAGCTTCACATGTGATCACATATAATAATTCATTTGTGCCGCAATTCATCAGTGATCTAAGTTTAATCTCTGTACCTGAGCTGCAAGATTTAATAACCGTTGTATATTTCATATATTTACACAGACCCCAATTTCTTTGGGAACATTTGTATGATCCTGTTGTGGGGAGCCAGTTGCGTAGAGCAATGTTAGTGTTTCTGGGTTCCAGTGTGATCACTGGGTGATAAGGCATTGGCCAGGGTGGCGTTTCTTCTGGATACAAATGTAATCTCTTTACTTGGAATTTTTTTCAATACATCATCCACCTCTAGTATGGGCAAATATTTCTTTATTATTTTAATAACCCTATAATAATCTGAGCTATAATCCGTTGAAAAAACAACAGGGGCAGAATCCGTAAAAGATCTAGGTGGTATTTTTTCCTTTTTATCCAATTATTGTTGTCTGTCTCTCTTCTCAGCTTTCAGTTTTGCGTTGGTAATAGTACACATAGAATATCCTCCATTCTTGAACCGGTTTGTTATAATATCTGCCTGGCGCTCATAAGCGATATCACTAGAACAAGCCCTTCTTGCCCTGACAAATTCTCCCACTGGAATATTATTGGCAATATATCGGGGGTGACAACTTGTAGCATATAAAACTGAATTGCCAGCGACAGATTTTCTATATAAATCGCATACAATTTTGCCCTCATTCACATTTCCAGTTAATTGTATGTCCAAAAAAGGAGTGGAATTTTCACTATGATGGTAAGTAAAAAATATATTGCAAGGGTTGATATTCAAATAATACACAAAATTTTTCACTTCTTCAGGGGTACCATTCCAAATTATGATCACATTGTGGCGCCCTGGACAAGCCAGGGGCCACAGAGCACAACATCCACACACCCCACACTCCCAGCAGGCACACCGAAGTCAGAACACAAAACACTTGTTGCCTTCCTCCAGGGGCTGATGTCCACACCAAGGGGTGGAGCCAGAAGGATGGTCTCCACCCACCAAGGAGTTCACAGTCCTGGAGGCGGGAAAACCAGGCAGACCAGTCTTGGTAGTGAAAGTGGAAGGAGGAAAAGTAGTGAGAAAGGAGAAAAGTGACAGCTAAGCAGCCTGAAGTTGGTCCGGGTGTGTGGCCCAGACAGATCAGCAAGGTTGGCAGACGGTGGTGACCGTCTGCAGGAGTGGCCGATTGGAGTCTACCGTAAGGACCGTGGACGGGCGGTGGCCCGGCGGTACCGGACCGGTACGCGAAGAGAAGCCAGCACCATCTGGCAGGGGCTTACGGACCCCGGCAAGGGTAGGAGTCGCCGTGAATTTGCCAAATTCGTTAGTGAAGGGAACCTCCTGGGTTTCCCAACGACTAAGTCCCGACAGAAGGCAACAGTCCAACCAAGAGGGGGAGACACCGCCACCGCCAAGGCAACCATTTCTCAGGGCCTGCGGGCAAAAGGGGCTCCTCCGGCCCACATCCAAGCCGGGGAGCGGGTTACCGGTGGGAACCCATTGGAACCATCTACCGTATCTAGGTGCAGGGAAAGGCAGTCACCATCAACCTGCCGGGAGAAACAACACCGCAGCCGTCTGTGGGAACCGTCCATCCAGCCGAGTGTTTTACCGAGAACTGTGTCTTCATCATTGGGCTGAGTGAGTACCACCGTGCCGTGCGGCACAGTACTGCCCTTGCGACCCTGCACCTCACCAGGCCCCGTAACCCGCCTGCAATCCATCCCTACCCGATCACCGGACCCCAGGACAACCAACCCCCTACCCACGGAGGGGAGAACTAACAACAAAGCTGCTCCCTGTCACCGCTCCCGGGATCCCCGTCCAGAGCAGCGGTGGTGTCACCATTATTACCACAACCGTGGGTGGCGTCACGGACAATAAATACCCACAATCAAATCCCCTTTTCACTCACGGGCGAGGAACGCCACTCGAGTCCCCGGGATCCGGCCCACCGCTCGAGCCACCACCGAGCAGCAGCAGCAGCCGCAGCAGCAGCCGGACCCGAGCAGTGGGAGAGCGCAGCGTCCCCTCCTCCGCCCGCGACAACATCATCTATGTATCTTAAAAAGACACATAGATTAGAGAGAAAGGGATTTATGGGTGCGAAAATATACTCCTTCTCCCACCAAGACAAGACTATATTGGCGAGAGAAGGGGAATACTTTGCACCCATTGAGCAACCCTGTATTTGAACATAATGCTCATCCAAAAAAGTGAACAAATTATTGGTCAGGAGTAAAAAGTAACCTCAACAATAAATTTGCAAATCCGTTGAAAAATTACTGAATTTATTAAGATAAGTTTTCAGGGCAAGAAGGAACCAAATCATGCGGTATCGATGTGTAGAGGCTTTGTATGTCACAAGTGAGCTAGAAAGAAGATTCAAGCCATGTTACTTTGTCAAATATATTAATCGCGTGTTTAGAATCATTAAGATAACTAGGGGTGATTTTTGCCATCAAATTTAATCTACTGTCTAGCCACTCAGAAATATTTTCCACTAAAGAACCCACACCCGAAACTATGGGCCTAAATGTGGGAGGGAAGACATGCTTATGCACTTTAGGGAGTGCGTGTAACAGTGGTATCCTGGGGTATGGAGGGTTAAAAAACTCACATTGCTTTTCCGTGAGGACCCCTAGGTCACGACCTCTCTTAAGCAAGTCCTCCAATCCTGATCTTATATGTTGCATAGGATCACATTCAACTTTCTTATAATCCGCACTATCCTCTAGCATTTTTTTCACCTCTCTCTCATATAAACCTATATCCAAAACAGTAACGGATCCCCCCTTATCGGAGTTTTTGATAACAATATGTTGATTTTCAACAAGATTCCTGAGTGCTGTCTGTTCTGGGGGGGGAATCATCCATAACGGATACTCTAGATTGTTCCGGATAATAATCCGGGTTCGGGACCCTGGTTCCAAAGTTATTATCATTTAAGGAACCGACCCTCGAACATTCATCAGAAAGATCACGCAAAATCTTTAAAGAAAATTGTTCCATAAAGGAAGTGGGTACAAAATCATGAGTTTGATTATCTGAAACGCTAGAATCTAAAATAGCATCATGGCTATTTGCTCCTACATCTTCCTGAAAAAAATGTTTTTTTTTATTGCCTGCAGCCCGGTCCGGCTGTTTCCTGATCCCTGCACCGTTCCTTGTGGTAGTTCTCCAGGTGGGTGAGCTGGTAATTTTTTCTCCTATTTATCAGTGGTTGTATACGCGCTCTCACCACTGACTGACAGCAGGATCTATGCTGAGCGGCTGTCAGTCACTGCGGGGGTCAGGGTATATATGTAGTAATAACAGACATTTCCCTCATTTTCCCACCAGTATCACTAACATCAGGAATAAAAACTCGATGCTGAAGATGGTTTCTTATTTGGATTTCTTTTTTTGTTTTTTTACATGTTAAACAGCAACCACAAAAAATAACAATAATAGAGAACAATGCAGTTCGGAGTCCGTTAACCCTTTCAATGACGCCCTTCGGGGCCACTTTGATGCCCAATTTTGTGCCAGTTTTATCATTTTTGTTGCTGATTTTGACTGTATTCACATCCGGGCTCCGCACTGCAGTGTAAGGAATTGTTGTCATTTTTGTAGATAAAAACCTGTAAAAAAAAAAAACAAAACAAAAAACAGAAAAAGTAAGAAACCTACTTCAGCGTCGTCATAAAAACAAAGAAAAGACGACGACAGAAGCAGGAAAATGAAGAAGAGCGAAATACTAGAGACCCTGCACCTACCTCCTCCTGCAGAGCCGCACACTAGATATATAATAACCTGCACCTACCTCCACCTGCAGAGCCGCACACTAGATATATAATACCCTGCACCTACCTCCACCTGCAGAGCCGCACACTAGATATATAATACCCTGCACCTACCTCCACCTGCAGAGCCGCACACTAGATATATAATACCCTGCACCTACCTCCACCTGCAGAGCCGCACACTAGATATATAATAACCTGCACCTACCTCCACCTGCAGAGCCGCACACTAGATATATAATACCCTGCACCTACCTCCACCTGCAGAGCCGCACACTAGATATATAATACCCTGCACCTACCTCCACCTGCAGAGCCGCACACTAGATATATAATACCCTGCACCTACCTCCTCCTGCAGAGCCGCACACTAGATATATAATACCCTGCACCTACCTCCTCCTGCAGAGCCGCACACTAGATATATAATACCCTGCACCTACCTCCACCTGCAGAGCCGCACACTAGATATATAATACCCTGCACCTACCTCCACCTGCAGAGCCGCACACTAGATATATAATACCCTGCACCTACCTCCACCTGCAGAGCCGCACACTAGATATATAATACCCTGCACCTACCTCCACCTGCAGAGCCGCACACTAGATATATAATACCCTGCACCTACCTCCACCTGCAGAGCCGCACACTAGATATATAATACCCTGCACCTACCTCCACCTGCAGAGCCGCACACTAGATATATAATAACCTGCACCTACCTCCACCTGCAGAGCCGCACACTAGATATATAATACCCTGCACCTACCTCCTCCTGCAGAGCCGCACACTAGATATATAATACCCTGCACCTACCTCCACCTGCAGAGCCGCACACTAGATATATAATACCCTGCACCTACCTCCACCTGCAGAGCCGCACACTAGATATATAATACCCTGCACCTACCTCCACCTGCACAGCCGCACACTAGATATATAATACCCTGCACCTACCTCCACCTGCACAGCCGCACACTAGATATATAATACCCTGCACCTACCTCCACCTGCAGAGCCGCACACTAGATATATAATACCCTGCACCTACCTCCTCCTGCAGAGCCGCACACTAGATATATAATACCCTGCACCTACCTCCTCCTGCAGAGCCGCACACTAGATATATAATACCCTGCACCTACCTACACCTGCAGAGCCGCACACTAGATATATAATACCCTGCACCTACCTCCACCTGCAGAGCCGCACACTAGATATATAATACCCTGCACCTACCTCCACCTGCAGAGCCGCACACTAGATATATAATACCCTGCACCTACCTCCACCTGCAGAGCCGCACACCAGATATATAATACCCTGCACCTACCTCCACCTGCAGAGCCGCACACCAGATATATAATACCCTGCACCTACCTCCACCTGCAGAGCCGCACACCAGATATATAATACCCTGCACCTACCTCCACCTGCAGAGCCGCACACCAGATATATAATAACCTGCACCTACCTCCACCTGCAGAGCCGCACACCAGATATATAATACCCTGCACCTACCTCCACCTGCAGAGCCGCACACTAGATATATAATACCCTGCACCTACCTCCACCTGCAGAGCCGCACACTAGATATATAATACCCTGCACCTACCTCCACCTGCAGAGCCGCACACTAGATATATAATACCCTGCACCTACCTCCACCTGCAGAGCCGCACACTAGATATATAATACCCTGCACCTACCTCCACCTGCAGAGCCGCACACTAGATATATAATACCCTGCACCTACCTCCACCTGCAGAGCCGCACACTAGATATATAATACCCTGCACCTACCTCCTCCTGCAGAGCCGCACACTAGATATATAATCCCCTGCACCTACCTCCACCTGCAGAGCCGCACACTAGATATATAATACCCTGCACCTACCTCCTCCTGCAGAGCCGCACACTAGATATATAATACCCTGCACCTACCTCCACCTGCAGAGCCGCACACTAGATATATAATACCCTGCACCTACCTCCTCCTGCAGAGCCGCACACTAGATATATAATACCCTGCACCTACCTCCACCTGCAGAGCCGCACACTAGATATATAATACCCTGCACCTACCTCCACCTGCAGAGCCGCACACTAGATATATAATACCCTGCACCTACCTCCACCTGCAGAGCCGCACACTAGATATATAATACCCTGCACCTACCTCCACCTGCAGAGCCGCACACCAGATATATAATACCCTGCACCTACCTCCACCTGCAGAGCCGCACACTAGATATATAATACCCTGCACCTACCTCCACCTGCAGAGCCGCACACTAGATATATAATACCCTGCACCTACCTCCACCTGCAGAGCCGCACACTAGATATATAATACCCTGCACCTACCTCCACCTGCAGAGCCGCACACTAGATATATAATACCCTGCACCTACCTCCACCTGCAGAGCCGCACACCAGATATATAATACCCTGCACCTACCTCCACCTGCAGAGCCGCACACTAGATATATAATACCCTGCACCTACCTCCTCCTGCAGAGCCGCACACTAGATATATAATACCCTGCACCTACCTCCTCCTGCAGAGCCGCACACTAGATATATAATACCCTGCACCTACCTCCACCTGCAGAGCCGCACACTAGATATATAATACCCTGCACCTACCTCCACCTGCAGAGCCGCACACTAGATATATAATACCCTGCACCTACCTCCTCCTGCAGAGCCGCACACTAGATATATAATACCCTGCACCTACCTCCTCCTGCAGAGCCGCACACTAGATATATAATACCCTGCACCTACCTCCACCTGCAGAGCCGCACACTAGATATATAATACCCTGCACCTACCTCCACCTGCAGAGCCGCACACTAGATATATAATACCCTGCACCTACCTCCACCTGCAGAGCCGCACACTAGATATATAATACCCTGCACCTACCTCCACCTGCAGAGCCGCACACTAGATATATAATACCCTGCACCTACCTCCACCTGCAGAGCCGCACACTAGATAAATAATACCCTGCACCTACCTGCACCTGCAGAGCCGCACACTAGATATATAATACCCTGCACCTACCTCCACCTGCAGAGCCGCACACTAGATATATAATACCCTGCACCTACCTCCACCTGCAGAGCCGCACACTAGATATATAATACCCTGCACCTACCTCCACCTGCAGAGCCGCACACTAGATATATAATACCCTGCACCTACCTCCTCCTGCAGAGCCGCACACTAGATATATAATACCCTGCACCTACCTCCACCTGCAGAGCCGCACACTAGATATATAATACCCTGCACCTACCTCCACCTGCAGAGCCGCACACTAGATATATAATACCCTGCACCTACCTCCACCTGCAGAGCCGCACACAGATATATAATACCCTGCACCTACCTCCACCTGCAGAGCCGCACACTAGATATATAATACCCTGCACCTACCTCCACCTGCAGAGCCGCACACTAGATATATAATACCCTGCACCTACCTCCACCTGCAGAGCCGCACACTAGATATATAATACCCTGCACCTACCTCCTCCTGCAGAGCCGCACACTAGATATATAATACCCTGCACCTACCTCCACCTGCAGAGCCGCACACTAGATATATAATACCCTGCACCTACCTCCACCTGCAGAGCCGCACACTAGATATATAATACCCTGCACCTACCTCCACCTGCAGAGCCGCACACTAGATATATAATACCCTGCACCTACCTCCACCTGCAGAGCCGCACACTAGATATATGGCTGCTCTGTGCTTACAGGACCTGTGATGATGTCACATGGAGGGGAGGAGTCAGGGTCACATGGTCAGCTCCTCAGTGTATGCAGGGCTCTGCTGTGCTGGGTGTCATGGTGCTGGGTGAGGGGAGGTTATGTCGGGGGGTCACAGTGAGGTAATGGAGGCTGTATGTAGACAGGACACATCCTGGAAGCCGTGGACGGACATGGAGCAGATATCCTGGAAATCCAGGGATGAGCAGTGAAGTCTGAGGGGGCAGTGGCCACAGCTGTTTCTAGATTGTTCCAGAACTATTTACCCCGGCCACAGTAAGCGAGGGTCACTGAGCTTGTGAGGGGCAGTAAAGTCTGAGGGGGCCGGGAAGGGCATAGTATAAGCACAATATCATAGTGTGACACAAGAGCAGAGTTTGGAGTTTTCCTTACAAGTTTCCCTTTGTTTTTTGCTTTTATCTGCACTGTTCATCCCCATTTAATAGCGGCTCCATGGACAATGCTACCAGGTGTGTGTCTTGTCAGATGTATGCCTGCCTTGAGCAGCCGTTGGAGGGTGAATATGTCTGCACTCGATGTCAGCGTGTTACATATTTGGAAGCCCAGGTAACTGATCTAGATATGCAGCTCACAACACTCAGGAGCATTGCAAACCTGGAGAGGAGTTTAGAGCTCACTGAGCGGCTCTGGCTGGGGCCAGTGCTATGGAGGAGGGTGGAGGTGGGGAAGGTCAGGACCCAGAGGTAGGTAGCTGGGTAACAGAAGAAGAGGTAGGGGGAAAAGTGTCAGGGAGCCCAGTCCTGACCTGGCACAACCTAGTAAATATGCCTGTGTGGCTGATATTAGGAATGCAGGCCCAGGACTAGGATCACTACAGCAGGACATTGCTACTAGCAATCAGGAAAACGACTGCTGTAGGAAGGAGGGAAGTAGGAGTGCAGCAAAGGCCAGACAGATGTTGGTGGTAGGGGACTCTATAATTAGGCGGACAGACAGGGTCATCTGTCTACAAGACTGTGAATGCCGAGCAGTGTGTTGTCTGCCAGGTGCTCGGGTTCAGCATATTGCGGATCGGATAGACAGATTGCTGGGTGGGGCTGGGGAAAACCCAGTGGTCATGGTGTACATTGGTACTAATGACAAAGTTAGAGGCAGGTGGAAGGTCCTTAAAAATGATTAGAGGGAACTAGGAGAGAAGATGAAGCCCAGGACCTCCAAGGTGGTGTGTTCAGAAATACTACCGGTGCCACGAGCGTCACTAGAAAGACAGCGGGAGATTAGGGAGATAAATATGTGGCTTAGAAATTGGTGCAGGAAGGAAGGGTTTGGGTTAATGGAGAACTGGGACGACTTCTCAGTCAGCTACAGGCTCTACGGTAGGGACGGGCTGCACCTCAATGGGGAGGGTGCAGCTGTGCTGGGGGAGAAAATGGTCAGACAGCTGGAGGGGCTTTTAAACTAGGATCTGGGGGGAGGGAGGGTAATGGAGCAAATAAGGGGATAGATAGAGACAGTGAGACAGTAGGGGTCAATGAAGGATTAGGGGGGCTGGGACATGCAAGGAATGTAGGGAGGCTAGGAGTAAGGAATGCGTTAATAGTATGAAATGTCTACTGGCAAATGCAAGAAGTCTTGCAAACAAAATGAATGAATTGGAGACTCTTATGTCATCCATGGATTATGATGTGGTGGGCATTGTTAAAGAATGAATCTGGTTTACAAGATCAGATTATTATTATTATTATTTGAATTTTCTACACCTATTATAGAATAACATCTAGACATGTGTGAAGGCCATAATCAGTGTAATGTACCTTTAAATATAAAATGATATATTAGGTACTGGTACATTGCACAATGAACCAGTCCTTATTTCTGAGAGAGTCCCCTGATGCACATGGCTCTGCATGTTCCACATTACATAAATTCATATTAAAAAGGTCCCTAGATTATGTAAGAACAAGATAAAGACCATCTTGGAGCATGCAGCATGCCAGGAATATCATCTTGGCATCCATTTGAATCAGGTGGTCTCTGATTTATGTAATATTTCAAATGAACCAATCAGTATAAATAATATACAGGGGTGTACCCAATCATTATGTAATAGTGTTGACCAATGAATGTTGGGGTGCATTGACTTATATGTTAGAGCTTTGCAATAAATGTCCCCCTGGGCACTTGCTCAGATGGGGAACCGCACGACATCTGTCATCTGTCCTTGCTGACTTACTCCCGCCGGTATAGCATTCATTGGGCACGTGGCTTGTGGCTTGGCTGATTGTCATAACAGATTATGGTGAATTGCGGCCTCACAACATCGTCCCCTTCCTCCCATGGGAACAGGACTAGACTCAGGACGAACCGTGGTAAGTAACCCCTTGTGTTACTGACTGCCTCTTGTGCTGTCCTTGTGGTTTGGGGTGTGCCGTGCAGGCATCCTGCTGCCTAGTACCCAATGAGTGTTGCTTTATATGTGCTATTGTCTGTAGGCGTATGAGTCTGTGAGTGTGTGTAATAAGCCTCTTACGAGGGAGGCTGAGAGAAGGGGCCCAGTATAGAGGGGTCCAACCGTGAGAAAGTTAGGGCCCCTGCAATGTTGTGAGCTGACCCATGTGAGGCGCCTCCGGCCAGGGACTATTACCTGTTTCTTTTTGTCTATACCGCCGAGATTGCTGTGTACTGTATAGCAAATGAAACTGAGGGTCTGAAATTCATGTCCAAAGACCTACCCGGACCTTGGCACGTGTTTGAAGGATTTGATAGACCAGGTCTGTCGCTCTTTGAGCTTGATAGACTAAAGACTGAGGTGAGTATAAGATCTAGATACACATCGCTATAGGCAGGGAACGGTCGTACACCATTTGAGGCTTCCGTTCAGAAGGGACGGAGCTGCTGGGTACGAGCCAGGGACTTTGTGGTTTCTGTGTGTGGTAACCTTATAACTTTGTGTGATTGTAAAAACATTGCAACAAGTGTACTTGAAGACTGATTGTAATGTCTGCAACTGACGTTTTGACTGACTGGCAGTTTTGCTGACAGGTTGTGATTTCTTGTACGTGTGTATGTGGATGACCTGCCATTTGTGATGAGCACTGTCGGTTTGGTGAAAACACCGGTATATTGTGTGACTTTGTAAAGAACGCTCTCACATCCTGACGACTGACACTGACTGTCCCAGCCTCATGTCTGACAGCTGCCAAATTTGTGACTTTGAAAGCACTGAACGCTGCCGACTTTTACAGCAAGACACTGTCTCATCTCTGTGCAAGCAGATGCTGGACGTGCTCCAACTAACCTTTCTTATCTTGCAATGTCCTGCTCTTGCTCACATTCTAAAGCGGGCTTTACACGCTGCGACATCGCTAGCATTTGCTGGCGATGTCGAGCGCAATAGCACCCGCCCCCGTCGTACGGCCGATATGTGGTGATTGCTGCCGTAGCGAACATTATTGCTACAGTAGCGTCACATGCACATACCTGCTCTGTGACGTCGCTCTGGCCGGCGAAGCGCCTCCTTTCTAAGGGGGCGGTTCGTGTGGCGTCACAGCGATGTCACACGGCAGCCGTCCAATAGCAGAGGAGGGGCGGAGATGAGCGGCCAGAACATGCGGCCCACCTCCTTCTTTCCTCATTGCCAGTGGACGCAGGTAAAGAGATGTTCATCGTTCCTGCGGTGTCACACATAGCGATGTGTGCTACCGCAGGAACGACAAACAGCATTAACGATATTAAGGAAAGGAGCGACGTGTCAACGAGCAACGATTTTTCACATTTTTGTGCTCGCTGATCGTCGCTCCTTGGTGTCACACGCTGCGATGACTGTAACGGCGCCGGATGTGCATCACTAACGACGTGACCCCGACGATATATCGTTACCGATATCGCAGCATGTAAAGCACCCTTTGGAGAAACTGACATATTATGCATATGTCGCGGGCGGAGGAGGACGCGCTGCGCTCTCCCACTGCTCGGTTCCGGCTGCTGCTGCGGCTGCTGCTCGGTGGTGGCTCGAGCGGTGGGCCGGATCCCAGGGACTCGAGCGGCGTTCCTCACCCGTGAGTGAAAAGGTGGATCTGATTGTGGGGATTGGATATTGTCCGTGACGCCACCCACGGTTGTGGTGAGGTTGTGACACCACCGCTGCTCTAGAAGGGGATCCCGGGAGCGATGACTGGGAGCAGCTTGGATGTTGGTTCTCCCCTCCGTGGGTAGGGGGTTGGTTGTCCCGGGGCCCGGTGATGGGGTAGGCAGGGATGGATGGCAGGCGGGTTACGTGGCCTGGTGAGTTGCAAGGTCGCGGGGGCAGCGCTGTGCCGCACGGCACGGTGGTACTCACTCAGCCAATGATGAAGACACAGTTCTCGGTAAAACACACAGCTGGATGGACGGGTCCCACAGGCGGCTGCGGTGGTTTCTGCTCCCGGCAGGTTGATGGTGACTGCCTTTCCCTGCACCTGTGTAATGTTTGGTTCCAATGGGTTCCCACCGGTAACCCGCTCCCCAGCTTGGATATGGGCTGGAGGAGCCCCTCTTGCCCGCAGGCTCTGGCCCTGGGAACGGAAGCCTTGGCGGTGGCTGTGTTTCACTCTCACGGTTGGACTCTTGCCTTCTGTCAGGACTTGGCTGCTGGGAAACCCAGGAGGTTCCCTTCGCTAACGGATTTGACAAATTCACGGCGACTCCTAGCCTTGTCAGGGTCCATAAGCACCTGCCGGATGGTGCTGGCTTCTCTTTGCGTACCAGTCCGGTACCGCCGGGCCACCGCCCGTCCACAGTCCTTACGGTCTGCTCCAATCGGCCTCTCCTGCAGATGGTCACCACCGTCTGCCAACCTTGCTGCTCCGTCCGGGCCACACACACGGACCAATTTCAGTCTGCTCACTTGCTACTTCACTCCTCTCACTTTCTCCTCCACAACTCAACTGAACTGTTTTCCCGCCTCCAGGACTGAGAACTCCTCGGTGGGCGGAGACCAACCGCCTGGCTCCACCCCCTGGTGTGGACATCAGCCCCTGGAGGAAGGCAACAAGGGTTTTTGTCTGACTTTGGTGTGCCTGACCGGGAGTGTGGGGTGTGTTGGTGTTGTTCTGTGACGACCTGGCTTGTCCAGGGCGCCACATTCCCCCTTAGTAAAATGCAGACCGTCCGCGGGCTGCCCGTCCATCACCGGTTTTATTTTCACAACTGAAAAAGATAAACGGTAAACACATATTACAAGTATATTAACTTCTTCCCACATCGGGAGGCATTCTTACTTAAACGTTGCAAACGGTAACGGCTTCCGCGCTCTCCCACCCAAGCAACCTGGCCCTGATGCTGCCCCTAAGCAAATGGGCAGCACCCCTTGACCCCAGTCCTGCACCAAGTTGCCCAAGCGGGTTCTGCCCTTTTCAGGGGACCCGCGTCCATGGGGACCCCTGAACCCCTCCAGAGGATCGCCACCGGTTCCGGTGGTGGATGGGCCCCAGCCTACTCCACTGCGGGCCCTTCCTCCAATCTGCCTCTCCGGAGGCGGTCACGGTTTAGCCAACAAAAACATTTTATTTCCAAGCCACAAGTTTGTGGTTGCCCTGCCAGTTCTCGGGCTTGTCCGTAATAGTTCCTACGCATTTGGTGTAAGGGGTCCCAACGGGGACCAGTTGCCGGCAACGACCGGTTCAAATCAGCAGTACATCAGGTAAACTTTCTCCGGTAATCATTCTTTTCTTATCATTCGCTAAACTTTCAAACAGCATTCTGGTGGTCCCAACGGGGGACAACTTGCAACGGGGACTCCGCTGCCATCACTGGTCGCTTTCATCATCCTCTGCCACCAGCATGTCAAACATGCATTTACAGGCCTGTTGAGAGAGGGGTGCCCGGTATCCATTTCCACCGGTGCGTGGGCTATAGAAAACCACTGGGTCCCCTTCGTAGCAGGGACGCTCACTCGCCCCCTCAAACTCAAAGGTGGGCTCGGCGCCTGCGTCAGGCGGGTTGCCGCCAGCTGCCGCAGTCTCCGGGTCCTCGGCCCTCGGCACATCAGGCTCCACTGCTGTAGCACGGTGCAGCAGATCAGGTCGGTCAACACTGGGGCGCCCCGTAGGCAATGGCAGGGACGATGCAAGAGCCGAAACCGGACCGGACCCCCAGCCGCAGTGGCCGGTCCCTGTGGGACATGGAGGCGTGGGTCGCCCGTCGGCTCCATCACGCCGGCTCCCATCGCATACATCGGGACAGTCGCAACCAGCGCTTCCACCTCGTTGGTCCACTGCTCCATCATCCGGAATATCTGACTCTGTTGACGTTGGTTGAATTCAACTACCCTGGCCCTCATTCACGCCACGGTCCCGGGCTCGGGCGCGGAACCCGGCGCGATCACCGTCGGAGCCTCTGACACATTCTCGCCGAGGGTCCACGGCTTCGATGGCTCCTGGGGAAGTGGTTCAGGGCGGCCCCGGGCGTCTGCAGCTGGTCGGTCCGCTTGGGCGGACGGGCAGGGTACCGCTACCGATGGTGGTGGTAGCGGGCCTAGTGGCAAGGCGGCAGCGACTAACACGGGTGGCGGGGGAGGCAGCAGGGTGAGCGGGTGTAGGCCGGGCCCCTCAGCCGCAGTGGTCAATCTCTTGGGAATACAGGGGCGTGGATCTCTTACCCGCTCCTCCAGATCTTCCTCCACCTCGCGTCTTCGCATAGCAGCTACCACGTCCGCCATGTCGGCCTCCCACTCCTCCAAGAGGAGCTGCATGCGGGCCTGCAGACGGTGACTCAGCGGGGCGCTCTGGTCCTCCACCCACGCCGCTGTGCCGGGCGCGGGGGTTTCGCTGTGGTTAGTTGGACTGGACATCTCAGCAATGGTGCCTTCCAGGAACCCAGTACGGCTGCAGAGTCCTGGCGTCCCTTCTTTTATAGCCGCGCTCACATGCGGCCAGCCGCCATTCCTTCCCCCTTAGTCTCTTTCCGGCTCCTCCTCTACAGGGGCGGGGTTTAGGCCTTCGCGCCTCCACTACTCGAGGAGACGCTCGAGCGGGAAATTTTCGCGCCCAAGATGGCGGCTTCTCCAAATTTTCGGCCGGACACCTCCGGCGGTCACAAGGCGCACCTCTACCAGACGGCAGAGCGGTAAGATCCTGTTTGTGACGCCAAGTTGTCGCTTGCGGAGGAGGACGCGCTGCGCTCTCCCACTGCTCGGGTCCGGCTGCTGCTGCGGCTGCTGCTCGGTGGTGGCTCGAGCGGTGGGCCGGATCCCGGGGACTCGAGCGGGGTTCCTCGCCCGTGAGTGAAAAGGGGGATTTGATTGTGGGGATTGGATATTGTCCGTGACGCCACCCACAGTTGTGGTGAGGTTGTGACACTACCGCTGCTCTAGAAGGGGATCCCGGGAGCGATGACTGGGAGCAGCTTGGATGTTGGTTCTCCCCTCCGTGGGTAGGGGGTTGGTTGTCCCGGGGCCCGGTGATGGGGTAGGCAGGGATGGATGGCAGGCGGGTTACGGGGCCTGGTGAGGTGCAGGGTCACGGGGACAGCGCTGTGCCGCACGGCACGGTGGTACTCACTCAGCCAATGATGAAGACACAGTTCTCGGTAAAACACATGGCTGGATGGACGGGTCCCACAGGCGGCTGCGGTGGTTTCTGCTCCCGGCAGGTTGATGGTGACTGCCTTTCCCTGGACCTGTGTAATGTTTGGTTCCAATGGGTTCCCACCGGTAACCCGCTCCCCAGCTTGGATATGGGCTGGAGGAGCCCCACTTGCCCGCAGGCTCTGGCCCTGGGAACGGTAGCCTTGGCGGTGGCTGTGTTTCCCTCTCACGGTTGGACTGTTGCCTTCTGTCGGGACTTGGCTGCTGGGAAACCCAGGAGGTTCCCTTCGCTAACGTATTTGACAAATTCACGGCGACTCCTAGCCTTGTCAGGGTCCGTAAGCCCCTGCCGGATGGTGCTGGCTTCTCTTTGCGTACCGGTCCGGTACCGCCGGGCCACCGCCCGTCCACGGTCCTTACGGTCTGTTCCAATCGGCCTCTCCTGCAGACGGTCACCACCGTCTGCCAACCTTGCTGCTCCGTCCGGGCCACACACCCGGACCAACTTCAGTCTGCTCACTTGCTACTTCACTCCTCTCACTTTCTCCTCCACAACTCAACTGAACTGTTTTCCCGCCTCCAGGACTGAGAACTCCTTGGTGGGCGGAGACCAACCGCCTGGCTCCACCCCCTGGTGTGGACATCAGCCCCTGGAGGAAGGCAACAAGGATTTTTGTCTGACTTTGGTGTGCCTGACCGGGAGTGTGGGGTGTGTTGGTGTTGTTCTGTGACGACCTGGCTTGTCCAGGGCGCCACACATACATAGCACATTGCGTGGACTTCATTGTGCCTTTACTACACGACCCTGATCAGCCTCTCACTAATACGGCAATTAATCCGCAGAAACTACCGTAAATCACGCATCCTGATAATACACTGCTTGTTATAGTTTCCTCTTTAGATCTTTTTGCTGCTGTTTTGGTGTTACGCATGCAATATCTTACATACCTCTTGTGTGAGCGCTGTTTATAATCACTATCTTTGCTCTGCTGTAAGTGCGAGTAATTTTTTTCTGCCACTTTTGCAAAAAGTGTACCGTCCCTTTAAGACATTGAACTTTTTCTTCTCTTTCCCAGTCAGGGGCGTCAGCGTCCGGCCTCGCCTGCCTCACTGGTAGCTCTTGGAGATGGACTTCTGCGGCCCCAGCAGCCGCTGGCATGCCGTGCGGGGGCGGAGCTAGCAGCTCCCCAGCTTCCGCCTCCACCATGATGGAAAGAAGGACCGACTGCTCCACAGCCAGGGCTGCAGAGTCCGGGTGCTCCGTATTAAGGTACGGGCCCGGTGATGCGGCCGGGTCTGGTCGGACTGATGCTGGGGTTGCCGCTGTCATCGCCTGGTCTGATAGTTGGGTCGGAAGCTCTGCAGCTTGTTCTTGGCAAATAGGTGCTGAAGGTTCCGCTGTTGGTGTTGGGATTAGCAGCACGGCGTCCGCCGAGGACGAGGGTGACGGTGGTGGAGCACTTGCATCGGACAGGGGCAGACCGGATCCTGTAGCCATATAGGCCGGATCAACCGGGGCTGGGTAGCTGCTTCCCCACTCCTCGCGTGGGACTTCAATCTCATGGGCTCGCATCGCCATTGCCAGACTCCTCATCTTTTCCCTCCAGTGGTCTAGAATAAAGAGGAACTGCGTCCGCATCCTCCTGCAAAGTTGTTCTGTCTCCTGCTCGATCCAGGTCGTGGTCCCAGGAGCAGCACGCTCTGGTGACCAGTCTCGTGCACCTGCCATCTTGCCTCTGTGGTGCCCAGGAACGTTATCGCAGAGTCCTAGCGTCCCTGCTCCACTTACGCTGTTGCATGCCGTCACGCCCCCTCGGTTTTCGCCAGCCACTCACTGTTGCGCTGGGGCCCTCTGGGAATTTCTAGTTATGGGCAAACTCTCAGGATGAGGGACGGGGCTTCGGCTTCGCGCACTTTTGGGAAATGGCGGGAACGGGACTTTTGACACGCAGTTTTCGGATTTTAAGGCGCACGTCAGCCAGGTAAGTGGGTCCTGTCCGAATCCTGTTTATGACGCCAAGTTTTTAGAGGGTGTGCCGCCCCAGCAGCAGATCGAACCACTCGAATCCGGGGGTAGTGTCCGTACGTGGCTCTAAGGTCTCCGGACCCGGGGCCTTAGGGGCCACACTCTAAAGTAAAAGGGGGGATATTTACAGGAGAGTTATAGTTTGTGACGTCACCCGTGGTGTGCGGTAACTGGGAGTACCGCCGCTGCTGTTGGGAGTACCTAGGGTGATGGAGTGGGGCAGCAAGGTGTCGTTGCCCTCCTCGGGTAGGGGTAGGCCGCAGGACTCTGGATGATGCTACTGGGTGCCGTGAAGGGGAAATCACTCATGTACTCACTTAGCCAATAAGCAGACGCTGACAACCGGGTAAACCAAGTCTCTGGGTGATGCTGCCTCTCAAAGGGGATCTCGTCCGGGTCCCGTCCCCTGCAGTGCTGCCTGGTGATCCGTGACCTGCCTCCTGGCACAAAGTTTAAATTCACCGTAGTGGCAGAGTAGTCTGAAACTTGCCGGGCCCCGCTCCCCACTGTGGCTAAGTGAGGGAGATTGCTCTCAGGGCTCACGCTTGGGTGTTGTGAATGTTAGTTATGTTTTGGCTGCTGGGAGGCTCCCTCTGGTGGCCAGGAATGGTTTGGACAGAGACCAGGTGTGTTGTGCAGTGGGTGCTTCCTTTGCTAACTCTCTGCTTATTTAAATCCTGGTCTGATTGCAGGCTGTTGCCGGATGACAGTTGTTCTTTGTATCTCCAGCCTGCTTAATCCTGCTCTACACCACATCTACTCCAGATAAGTGCTTGCTCTTTATTTATTGTCTGGTTCTTTTGCTTATCTGGGTTTGTCATTTGTTGTGGTTGGTTTCAGTTTATTTCCTTCCAGAGATTTTCCCCCTCAGTGGATTGTTGAGGAATTCCCTGCAGTTCTGTGTGGAGTATAGTTCCTTTGGGTCCATGTGTTTGTGGCTTGTTGAATTTGTTATAATTCTTGTTTTCTGTTCATTGGTATGACAAGGGCACCTGGTATAGGACGGAGTTCAGATCGTGCGATCTGAGGGCCTTTTTGTACTATCAGGAAGTTGGCATTTTGCAGGGTTTTTCTCTGGCCACCATCAGTCCCTTTCCTGTCCTTTCCTATTTTAGTCAGCGGGGGCCTCACCTTTTGCTAATCATGTCATCTACCTCTGTATTGTGTTTTTCCTATATCACCGCAGTCTTTGAATGTGGGGGGCTTGCTATTCTTGTCTATTTTCTGAGGCAGAGAGTTATTCATCTTTCCTACCTTCAGGATAGTTAGTTCTCCGGCTGGGTTTGCGGTGCACAGGATGTTAGTTCACCCCTCGGCTACTTCTAGTTGTGATGGTTAGTAAGGGGATGGCGGCCAGATTAGTTGCCAATGCTCTTGTCACCTTTTTGCCAATGATTTGTGGTGGTCTTCCATGGTTCCGGATCATAACAGTACATCCGGCCAACAAATTTAAAGGGTACTCTTAAGAAGGAAAAAAAAAAAAAAAGCTGCTGAGAAAACTTTTTTTTTTTTGGTGTTTTTCCTCTTCTTCTTTGGGTTCTGTGGAAGATTTCTTTTGTCTAGCATGGATGAGTTTTGTGATCGTGTTGCTCATCTTGATGCTAAGGTTCGTCATATAGAGTCTTATCTTGCACAGACTCCCCTTGCAGAGCCTAAGATTCCTGTTCCTGAATTTTTTTCGGGAGGTAGGTCGAGATTTTTGAGCTTCAAAAATAATTGTAAATTATTTTTTGACCTGCGCCCTAAGTCCTCAGGGAATCCCGTACAGCAGGTTAAGATTGTCATCTCCTTGCTGCGTGGTGACCCTCAGGACTGGGCCTTCTCTTTAGTGTCTGATGATCCGATTCTCAATGATGTGGACTCCTTTTTTCAGGCCTTGGGATTATTATATGACGAACCCAATATTGTGGACCAAGCAGAAAAGGTCTTGTTGTCCTTAACTCAGGGTTTGGATTCTGCAGAAACGTTTTGTCAGAAATTTCGTAAGTGGGCGATCCTTACCAAATGGAATGATGATGCGCTTGCGGCTCTTTTTCGCAAGGGTATTGCGGATGCAGTGAAGGATGTAATGGTAGGATTTCCGTCCCTTCTGGTCTTGATGCCTCTATGACCTTGGCCATTCAGATTGATAGGCGTTTACGTGAGCGCAGGAAGATGCCTGCTGGTTTTGTGCCTGTGGAACAGCCTTTGGAGCCTATGGAGTGTGATAGGGTCCTTTCTAATGCTAGTCGGCAGGGGTTCAGACGGAAGAATAGACTGTGCTTCTATTGTGGAGACGCTTCTCATAACATCTCTGTCTGCCCTAAACGTGAAAGGAGATTGGCTACTTCTGTTACTGTGGGTTCTTTGCAACCAAAGTTTCTTTTGTCTGTCACATTGATTTGCTCATTGTCTTCCTTTTCTGCATTTGCCTTTGTGGGCTCAGGGGCAGCGCTCAATTTGATGAATTTTGGGTTTGCTAGGGATTGTGGTTTTCCCATGGTTCCTTTGCAAACTCCTATTCCTTTAAGGGGCATTGATGCTACCCCTTTGGCAGAACATAAACCCCAATTTTGGACCCAGGTGCCTATGAGAGTTGCACCAGCGCATTAGGAAACTTGTACATTTTTAGTATTGCATAATCTACAGGATACCTTGGTACTGGGATTTCCGTGGTTGCAGACTCATAATCCGGTTCTTGACTGGAGGTCCTTGTCGGTAGCTAGTTGGGGTTGTCAAGGTTTGCATCAGGACCTTTCCGTGTCATCCACGTCTGCTCAGGCAGTTGATGTTCCGGCTTTCTTGTCTGATTTCCGTGATGTATTTAATGACCAGGAATCTGATTCTCTGCCCCCACACTGGGACTGTGACTGTGCCATTGAGTTGGTGCCCGGTTGTAAATTTCCCAAGGGGCGGATTTTCAACTTGTCTGTGCCCGAACATGATGCCATGCGGTCATACATCAGAGAATCATTGGAGAAGGGGCACATTCGGCCCTCATCTTCTCCTTTGGGTGCTGGCTTCTTGTTTGTTGCTGAGAAAGATGGTTCGTTGAGGCCTTGTATTGATTACCGTCTTCTTAAAAAAATTACGGTCAAATATTAGTACCCTTTGCCTCTGATGTCTGATCTGTTCTCTAGAGTGAAGAGTGCCAAATGGTTTACGAAACTGGACCTCAAAGGTGCGTATAATCTCATCCGTATTAAGGAGGGTGATGAATGGAAGACGGCTTTTAATACTCCTGAGGGGTATTTTGAGTACCTAGTGATGCCTTTTGGGCTCACTAATGCACCCTCCGTCTTCCAGGCCTTCATGAATGATATTTTTCGGGACCTTATTGGTAAATTGTTGATTGTGTATTTGGATGACATCTTGATTTTTTCTGATGATTGGGACTCTCATGTTGGGCAAGTACGGGATGTTTTTCAGATACTTAAGGATAATGCACTGTACGTTAAGGGGTCAAAGTGCCTCTTTGGGGTGCAAAGGATTTCCTTTTTGGGCTTCATCCTGTCTCCCTCCGCTATCGAAATGGACCCGGTTAAGATTCAAGCTATTTACAACTGGGTGCAACCGACTTCTCTAAAATCCCTGCAGCGGTTTTTGGGGTTTGCTAATTTTTACTGTAAATTTATAGCCAATTTTTCTGCCATTGTCAAACCTGTGACAGATTTGACAAAGAAGGGAGCTGATGCTGAGCATTGGACCCCTGAGGCTATTGTGGCCTTCCAGGAGCTTAAAAGGCGATTCACTTCTGCCCCAGTTCTGCAGCAACCTGATGTGTCTCGCCCATTTCAAGTTGAGATCGATGCCTCAGAGATCGGAGCAGGTGCTGTTCTGTCTCAACGAGACGCTACTTCGGGTAAACTTAAGCCCTGTGCCTTTTTCTCTCGGAAGTTTGCTCCTTCTGAACGGAATTATGATGTGGGGAACCGGGAATTATTGGCTATGAAGTGGGCATTTGAGTAGGGGACATGGTGGGGTTGTCCTCTAAAAATATTCCTATGAGAGTTCCATCTCCTCAATTTAAGCCCAGATTTATTGGACCTTATAAGATTTCGGAGATTATTAACCCTGTATCTTTCCGTTTGACTCTGCCTGCATCATTTAAGATTCACAATGTCTTCCATAAGTCCTTGTTGAAGAAACATGTGCAGCCGGCAGTTCCTGCAGCAGCGCCTCCTGACCCTGTTTTGGTACAAGGGGATCTGGAGTATGAGGTTGAAAAAATTCTGGATTCCCGTCGCAGTTCGCATCAGCTTCAGTACCTTGTGAAATGGAAGGGTTATGGGCAGGAGGATAACTCTTGGGTTGTGGCTTCTGACATTCATGCGGACAGGTTGGTTCGCGCCTTCCATCATGCTCATCCCGAGCGACCCCGTGGCGTGGGTGAGGGTTCGGTGACCCCTCCTCAAGGGAGGGGTACTGTTGTGAATGTTAGTTATGTTTTGGCTGCTGGGAGGCTCCCTCTGGTGGCCAGGAATGGTTTAGACAGAGACCAGGCGTGTTGTGCAGCGGGTGTTTCCTTTGCTAACTCTCTGCTTATTTAAATCCTGGTCTGATTGCAGGCTGTTGCCGGATGACAGTTGTTCTTTGTATCTCCAGCCTGCTTAATCCTGCTCTACACCACATCTACTCCAGATAAGTGCTTGCTCTTTATTTATTGTCTGGTTCTTTTGCTTATCTGGGTTTGTCATTTGTTGTGGTTGGTTTCAGTTTATTTTCTTCCAGGGATTTTCCCCCTCAGTGGATTGTTGAGGAATTCCCTGCAGTTCTGTGTGGAGTATAGTTCCTTTGGGTCCATGTGTTTGTGGCTTGTTGAATTTGTTATAATTCTTGTTTTCTGTTCATTGGTATGACAAGGGCACCTGGTATAGGATGGAGTTCAGATCGTGCGATCTGAGGGCCTTTTTGTACTATCAGGAAGTTGGTATTTTGCAGGGTTTTTCTCTGGCCACCATCAGTCCCTTTCCTGTCCTTTCCTATTTTAGTCAGCGGGGGCCTCACCTTTTGCTAATCCTGTCATCTACCTGTGTATTGTGTTTTTCCTATATCACCGCAGTCTTTGAATGTGGGAGGCTTGCTATTCTTGTCTATTTTCTGAGGCAGAGAGTTATTCATCTTTCCTACCTTCAGGATAGTTAGTTCTCCGGCTGGGTTTGCGGTGCACAGGATGTTAGTTCACCCCTCGGCTACTTCTAGTTGTGATGGTTAGTAAGGGGATGGCGGCCAGATTAGTTGCCAATGCTCTTGTCACCTTTTTGACAATGATTTGTGGTGGTCTTCCATGGTTCCGGATCATAACACTTGGGATTTTAGTGGGCTGCTTGTATGTAAGGCCCTATCCCCCTCGTTGCGCTAGTGCCCCGATTCTGGAGTTAGTGGGAACAGTCCATAAAGGCTCTGTTCTCCACAGATCAATTGCCGGGTTGCCTGAAGCTTCTCCCGGACCTAGGGTCCATGTACCCCGCTGTGCCTTTGGTCCCGGACTGGTGATAGGACCAGGCTGCTGACCATCCTCTTTGACAGGTTCAGGCACTTTGCCACAATCCCCTGCGACCGGAGGTCCGACTTCTCTAGGTCCAGACCACCGTCTCAACCTAGTCTGCTTCTCCTGGGAGCCACTACTTCCTGCTTCCTCCACTTCACTACTCCACTTCACTACTCCCTTACTACACTCTTCACCTCCCCTTCCTGACCCCTGGGTGGGCGACTCTATTCTGCTGAAGCCGCCCACTGGTGTGTCTGGTGCGTGTGGTGCAGGGTGTATCTAGGATTTGATTTGCTGTTGGGGGCAGCCCTGAAATATGGGGACCCAGAACCATGAGGGATTTGAATACTGCACTAAAGAGAAAGAGCATGCAGTACCCTGTGATGACCTGATAGTCCAGGGGCGCCACATGAGCACAATTCTGATAGGGGCAGCAGTCTCCTATTAAAATCAATGAGACAGATGTGCAGTACCCGGCCGCGGACACTAACAGAGGATGGAGCAGATCCAGAAATAAGCATTTCCTGCCAACTGCACCAAAAACAGCTGATTACTGTTGGCATTCTCTTGATGAGCTTCAAGAGGTAGTCACCGGAAATGGTTTTCACTTCACAGGTGTGCCCTGTCAGGTTTAATAAGTGGGATTTCTTGCCTTATAAATGGGGTTGGGACCATCAGTTGTGTTGTGCAGAAGTCTGGTGGATACACAGCTGATAGTCCTACTGAATAGACTGTTAGAATTTGTATTATGGCAAGAAAAAATCAGCTAAGTAAAGAAAACTGAGTGGCCATCATTACTTTAAGAAATGAAGGTCAGTCAGTCCGAAAAATTGGGAAAACTTTGAAAGTGTCCCCAAGTGCAGTGGCAAAAACCATCAAACGCTACAAAGAAACTGGATCACATGAGGACCGCCCCAGCAAAGGAAGACCAAGAGTCACCTCGGAGGATAAGTTTATCCGAATCACCAGCCTCAGAAATCGCAGGTTAACAGCAGCTCAGATTAGAGACCAGGTCAATGCCACACAGAGTTCTAGCAGCAGACACATCTCTAGAACAACTTCTAAGAGGAGACTTTGTGCAGCAGGCCTTCATGGTAAAATAGCTGCTAGGAAACCACTGCTAAGGACAGGCAACAAGCAGAAGAGACTTGTTTGGGCTAAAGAACACAAGGAATGGACATTAGACCAAGGGAAATCTGTGCTTTGGTCTGATGAGTCCAAATTTGAGATCTTTGGATCCAACCACCGTGTTTTTGTGCGACGCAGAAAAGATGAATGGATGGACTCTACATGGCTGGTTCCCACCGTGAAACATGGAGGAGGAGGTGTGATGGTGTGGGGGTGCTTTGCTGGTGACACTGTTGGGGATTTATTCAAAATTGAAGGCATACTGAACCAGCATGGCTACCACAGCATCTTGCACCGGCATGCTATTCCATCCGATTTGCATTTAGTTGGACCATCATTTATTTTTCAACA
Organism: Anomaloglossus baeobatrachus; assembly: GCF_048569485.1. Lineage (NCBI taxonomy): Eukaryota > Metazoa > Chordata > Amphibia > Anura > Aromobatidae > Anomaloglossus > Anomaloglossus baeobatrachus. The sequence goes on along the minus strand of NW_027442028.1, from coordinate 85,756 downwards.
GGACAATGACCCCAAACACACCTCCAGGCTGTGTAAGGGCTATTTGACTAAGAAGGAGAGTGATGGGGTGCTATGAGATGACCTGGCCTCCACAGTCACCAGACTTGAAGCCAATTGAGATGGTTTGGGGTGAGCTGGACCGCAGAATTGCCTTCAAAGTAGCCACCTTTTGCTTTGATTACTGCTTTGCATGCTCTTGGCATTCTCTTGATGAGCTTCAAGAGGTAGTCACCAGAAATGGTTTTCCAACAGTCTTGAAGGAGTTCCCAGAGATGCTTAGCACTTGTTTGTAGAGATGAGCGAGCCTCTGAAGGCTCGAGTTCAGTTCGGTTCGTCGAACGGAGGCCCCGTTCTAGTTCGGTTCGACGAACCGTTCGACGAACCTCTCGAGTCCCATTGAAAACAATGGGAGGCAAACACAAAAACACATTATACATGTACACATACAGTTAATAAACATTGCCATAACACTTACAGGTCCCCGCGACGCGTCCTGCACTCTGTCTCCCACCGCTTTTTCTTCCGATAATCGCTGCGTCCTCCCGGTAACCAGCACTGATAATAGGAAGTCAAAATAACATGTGACCAGTCATGTGTCTATTATCTCATTGGCTACAGACTGGTCACATGGCTAGACGTTATGCTAAGTCCTGTCAGTGCATCTCTGGTGATCGTTCCAGCATGTCCGTGTACCAGCGAAATGCTCTGACACATGGTCGACTCCCCGTTCCTGCATGTGGGCGCTCTTTACAGAGTCAGCCCACATGTAGGGACTAGCTGTCACAGCCGGTAAATAGCGGCACCGGGAGTCACGTGATCGGAGCACCATTGCTATGGTAACCCGCCTGTCAGCGGTGATGTCACCGCTTACAGCTCGCTGTGTCACCGGGAATCACGTGATCAGAGCACCGTTGCTATGGTAAGCCGCTTGTCAGCGGTGACGTCACCGCTTACAGCCCGCAGCTTCTGCTCACTCTCACTGAGTGAATTGACTGCACGGGAAGCAGCAGCGTCTTCCTCCCATGCAGTGCTGCCTGATGTAGCAGAGCTGCATGGGTTGAAGGAGAAAGAAGACAGAAGACCATGGATCGTGGAGGGCTGACAGGGAGTAATAAACATGGAGTCTCTAAGTGTGTCTGTGTATTTATTTCTATTAAAGTTTTTTTCTCTATGTGGTGTCTTTTTTTTTTAACCCTTTATTGGAGATTCTTAATGGCCAGGTCAAACTTGCCTGACATTAAGAATCTCTGGCTTAATACTAGCTAGTAAAACAAAGCTAGTATTAACTCATTATTACCTAGCGAGCCACCCGGTTTCAGGGCAGCTGAAGAGTTGGATACAGCGCCACATGATGGCGCTTCTATGAAAGCACCATTTTCTGGGGCGGCTGTGGAGTACAATTCGCAGCAGAGGGGCCCAGAAAGCTCGGGCCAACCTGTGCTCCGGATTCCAATCCACAGCTGCCTAGTTGTACCTGGCTGGACACAAAAATGGGGCGAAGCTCATGTCGATTTTTTTTTTTTAATTATTTCATGAAATTCATGAAATAATTACAAAAAGGGCTTCCCTATTTTTTTAGTTCCCAGCCGGGTACAAATAGGCAGCTGGGAATTGGGGGCAGCCGTACCTGCCTGCTGTACCTGGCTAGCATACAAAAATATGGCGAAGCCCACGTCATTTTTTTGGTGGGCAAAAAACTCCTGCATACAGTCCTGGATGGAGTATGCTGAGTCTTGCAGTTCTGCAGCTGCTGTCTGCTCTCCTGCATACACTAGTGAATGGAGCATGCTGAGCCTTGTAGTTTTGCAGCTGCTGTCTGCTCTCCTCCATACAGACAGACAGCAGCTGGAGAACTACAGCCAGGTACAACTAGGCAGCTGGGGATTGGAATCCGCAGCTCAGGGTGCCCAAGATTTCTGGGCACCCCTGCTGCGAATTACAGTCCGCAGCCGCCCCAGAAAATGGCGCTTTCATAGAAGCGCCATCTTCTGGCGCTGTATCCAACTCTTCCAGCTGCCCTGGTGACGAGTGGCTCGCTGGGTAATAATGGGGTTAGGGCTAGCTGTATATTATCAACTGACCCTAAGCCCGAAATTCATAGTGTCACGCCAATATTAGACATGGCCACCATGAATTTCTAGTACAGATAAAAAAACACACAACACACAGAAAATATTTTTATTAGAAATAAAACACAGCACAATTAGTGACTCCATCTTTATTGAAATAAAGAACCCCCCTCCGCAGTAATCCTGGGTCAAGGGTCCCGCACCGTCCAATCCGGATCCAATATCATCTGATCGGTTTGCTGGAAGGCAAAACGATCAGATGATGTGTCAGGTTCAAGGGCCTGATTCACACAACACAGCAGTTGATTGTATAAACGGCTTTTATACAATCAGCTGATGCATCAGTGCAATAAAAAAAAAGAAAGACAGAAAGAAAGACAAGACAGAAAGAAAGACAGAAAGACAGACAGAAAGAAAGACAGACAGAAAGACAGAAAGACAGAAAGACGGAAAGAAAGACAGAAAGAAAGACAGAAAAAAAAGACAGAAAAAAAAGACAGAAAGGAAGACAGAAAGGAAGACAGAAAGAAAAAAAGACAGAAAGAAAAAAAGAGAAAGACAGAAAGAAAGAGAGAGAGAGAAAGACAGAGAGAGAATGAATGCAGCCTCATTCCGTGAAGCGGCTCACAGCTGATGTCCGGCTACTCCCCTCTGTGCATAATTAAAATACAATTATAAATAAAGAATAATAATTAATTAATTTAAAATTGAAAATAAAAAAAAATCTTTACCGACACAGCCAGGACTTGAACTCGTGAAGTTATGCTTCTTAGGCGACTGCTCTATCCATTCAGCCACTGGAGTTCCGGGACTGTCGCATCTAATGGATGCGGCAATTCCGGGCGGCTCCCTGCTGATATTATTAGGGTGGTGGGCTCCCGATAACATGGTGCTCTCCATCCTGACAATACCAGCCTCCAGCAGTGTGGCTTTATACTGGCTGGTATCAAATATGAAGGGAACCGCATTTTTTTTTCTCTATTGTTTATTTATTTATTTTACTGCACAGTATAGAGCTGCCCGCCGGCGGCTGTGATTGGTTGCAGTGAGACAGCTGTCACTCCTTGTTGGGGCGTGTCTGACTGCAACCAATCATGGGCGCCGGTGTGCGGGGAAAGCACGGAATAACTGACTGAATAATGAAGTGGCAGCCATTTTCAAAAGAGGAAAAGACGCCGCAGATTTGTGACAGCCTTGCAGCGAGGCGCCCGTGATCAATGAGTAGGAAAGAGAGAGGGATCGTGCTGGGGATGCAGGACGCATGCAGACAGCAACGTGTGCACATAGCTTTACTGTGAAAAGCCACGTTTTTGGTGCTCGCACCGTTCTCGAACGGAACTCGAACTGTCAAGCTTTTAGCAAAAAGCTTGAGTTCGTCGAACGTCTCGAACACCCCCCAAAATCACTGGAACATGAAATTGGCGATCCTCGAGCATCGCTCATTTCTACTTATTGGCCCTTTTGCCTTCACTCTGCGGTCCAGCTCACCCCAAACAATCTCGATTGTGTTCAGGTCTGGTGACTGTGGATGCCAGGTCATCTGGCGTAGCACCCCATCACTCTCCTTCTTAGTCAAATAGCCCTTACACAGCCTGGAGGTGTGTTTGGGGTCAATGTCCTGTTGAAAAATAAATTATGGTCCAACTAATCGCAAACCGGATGGAATAGCGCACCGCTTCAAGATGCTGTGCTAGGCATGCTGGTTCTGTATGCCTTCAATTTTTAATAAATCAGCTGTCAGCAGCTGCTGTCAGCAGCAAAGCACCCCCACACCATCACACCTCCTCCTCCATGCTTCACGGTGGGAACCAGCCATGTAGAATCCTTCCGTTCACCTTTTTTACAAAGACACGTTGGTTGGATGCAAAGATCTCAAATTTGGACTCATCAGACCAAAGCACAGATTTCCACTGGTCTAACGTCCATTCCTTGTGTTCTTTAGCCCAAATAAGTATCTTCTGCTTGTTGCCTGTCCTTAGCAGTGGTTTCCTAGCAGCTATTTTATTATGAAGGCCTGCTGCACAAAGTCTCCTCTTAACAGTTGTTCTAGAGATGAGAAGGTGTGCCCAAATGTTTGGTCTGTACTGTATGTGTGTGTGTGTGTGTGTATATATATATATATATATATATATATATATATATACAGTATATATAATATAATATATTTATTTATTTCCCATACATAATTCTACAGGCTCAGGAGTGAAGCATCTGGGTTCAGACAGGAGCATTCCATCCACACACGGCACCAGCAAGAGCTTCAGAAGGCGTCGATGGGAATCTGGTAACATTCGACCACAGCTCACTGAACAAAATTCCCAATGAAACTGGAGTCGAGATGAGCTGTCTAAAGGAGCTGAACTTCTCCAACAATGCGGACATGGACTGGAACATGGAAGAGGAAGAAGGCTTGCTTCTGCTGAGGGTATTCCCTCCTACAAAGCCAAGGCAAGAGGGTTTCAGTGTCAAAGGACAGGTTTGGATAAGGTGCTTTGCTCCTCCACCCAGGACCTTGACTTGAAGATTTTCACATCGTAGGAGAGATGGTTTTACACTGATTACTTATGAAGACGTGGAGGAGTGGAACAGGAGTGGAAATAGGAACCTGGGAAGCAAATGGCCTCTGGAAGGATGGAGCCAAGAGGATAGGTTTCTTCACACGGCAGATTTCCTTGGCACGGTCCCGGAATTTATTATCAATATGTACAGCAAAGGAGATAAGTTCATCCAGGATAGCGGGTATATCAAGACCAGCCTGTACGTCCATGGTTCTCTTTGATAAACCTTCCCAAACAGTGGCCGCCAGTGCCTGATCATTCCATCTTAATTCAGAAGCGAGGGCGCGGAACTGAGATGCATACTGACCTTTAGTTAGAACTCCTTGACTCGAGCTCGTTCCTCAAAAACTTTCCAGAAGGACTGAATAAATTCCAAGAGTCAGCAGTAATTGGGTAATTTCTTTCCCGCAGGGGACAGACCCAGGCAAGAGCCTCTCCGAGGTGCGACATCAGAAATGCCACTTTGGACTGCTCTGAAAAAACTGATGAGCCATCAGCTTAAAGTGCAGGGTTCACTGATTGATGACACTTAGGCATTGCTTGGGATAGCCGTCAAAGCAGGGTGGAGGACTGGATTCAGACAGGGCCGGAGCTGTTCAGGCAGACATTCATTGACTGAAGATGGACCAGAAGTTGTTTTTATTGGTCCCACATCTGTAACATCTCACGGTACATTTCAGACTGAGGCAGAAAACTGGAGTCAGCGGAGTCGTGACATTTCTACGCTGCCCCTCCCGCCTAGGAAAGCAGACAGAGGCAGGTGAACAGAGCAGGATCCGACCTACAAAGGCCCACCAACAATGCACAACTTAATCAAAATGCAGTGCATTTCTGCAAATTTGATGAGATATTTCAGCAACCCATGTTTCTATAACAGGTATGCTTGAATTCAGCATCCTTGTGCCAGTATGGCACTTCCTTAACTTCATATAGCAAAATCCTGGTGGTTGGTTCTCCTTTAAGATTTCTTTCTCAAAGCATTTGTTATGAGGAGAGCATATTTTGTTTTAAATGTAAAAAAAAGGATCCATAGTTGTAATCCCTTAGTGTATGGGGTTGGAGAGAATATTCTGAGCTTCCTTATATAGTCATCTCTGTTTTTCATGACTATTCCATCCCCATTGTCGGCTGATAGTTAGTATATCTGAATCATTGCATAATGATTTTAGGGCAACCTTGTATTTTTTATTTAGGTTATTTTGGGCAGCTGGAAGTGTAAAATTTCTGATTTTATTGAACTCTTCAAGCAGCAAGAATAAGAAAGTGTTCAAAAAATGACCTTGGCTTTCAAAGGGATAAAAGCTTGATTTTGGAAAAACATCAATATATAGTAGTGTGTCATATAGAAATTAGAAAATTCATAAAGACCCAACAACACCACTATGAAGCTGAACCCCTCCTTTGGAAACAGGTAACTAACGAGAATCCTCTAGCAGATGTAAGGCCAATCTCAGCTTAAATGCATAAGAATGCAGGAAAGGACAGATTTATGACCAGTAAAAATAAGAGCAGCAGTTGAACAGAAAAATAACAGAGAAATTCAAATCCTTTGTTTCCCCTTATAGAAAGTATAAATTGCATTGATATAATAGATACAGTAGGAAAGTCACATTTTTGAATTTGTGCGAAAGTGGAGAATGCAAAGCATTGTTCCGCATTATTAGTAGACTGCTGGGCTCCCGCCAAATGGATATCGTCCAGAAAGATGAAAATATCTATGCAATGTCTCCTATCTATGTACAGATAAAATTGTGATAGGAAAGATGACTGTAATATCTTACACCTAGGACCTCCAGGGGTGAAGTTATCAAAAAGTTTGGGAATCTCATAATTTTCTAAGACCTAAGGGCCATTTACATGCTGCGACATCGCTAACGATATATCGTCGTGGTCACGGTGTTTGTGACGCACATCCGGCGTCGTTAGCAGCCCAGTAAATGACACATCATAGGAATCAGAGTCTTTCTCTATCACTGGTGTGTCACTTGTGACAGACAGTGATGTGATGTCTGGCAATAGAAGGTCACAGCGTTTGGCTGTGCAAAATGTTCCCTGACTTTCTATTTTTCCAGCTGTTAGTATTCTGTGTACTAGGTATCTCCTCTCTGCTGGGTTTTCATCCTTTTACTTTAGGACACTGGGGAGCTCCTCTTCCCTTCAGCTGCTAATCATCTGTATTTCCTCTTGGGTTAAAATATTCTAATGTGTCCTGGACTTGTGGAGATATTCAGTTCCTTCACAAGGTTTGGATGCAAGCAGGTGGCTTGCACACACCAGTAGGATTGTTGTTGCTCTTTAATGAACTTCTTACTGAGTTGTCTAGTGATACATTTTTTGTTGTTTGCTTTGTTTGTTGTCCGTGTGTGTCCTTTAGTACCTAGTGAAGTTGATGAAGAGCTCATCCAATCCGTTCCCTATTTAGGGGTCAGATCAGTGTCAGCCTAGAGTCAGGTATCCGGCTCGGCGTATAGGTGTGGAATCTATATAGGGTGGTGAGGGAACTCAAGGGCCAGCAGTAGACTTGGTCAGGGCTCTCATCTCCCCTTACCCTAGGCACAGGGTTTCCCTTCCCTCTCGCCGTTCGCTTGGTACTTCACTGTTCCTAGCGTGACACGGTCTCTACATTTATTCTGATTTTTAATTAAGTAGTAAACACTTAGTGACCGAATCCCATTAAATTCACAAAAATCCCATCATAGGTATTATAAATGTTATTTCCTCTCTACCAAGAGATAGACCTATTTCAGTTCTGGTCTCTTCTATACCCATAATCTAAACTGTAATAAAGGTTTGTGGCAGAGACGAGTAAACCTAAATAGTAAAGTTCGGTGTTTGTACCAAATACAGACTTGATACAAAACATCAGTGTTAGAGTTTGGAGTTCGGGTGCTTTATGTATCCTAACCACTCTGTGACGCACTGGACTAGCCAGGTAGTCACAGACAGACCCATGCACAAACACCAGTCCCCTAATAAGGTAACAGCAGCCAACCTAAAAACCCTGAGCCACCTCCCTCAGGGCTTGATGGACACACCAGGGGGCGGAGCCAGGAGGTTGGCCACACCCACCGAGGAGTCCAGAGGGCCTGAGGCAGGAAAACAGTTAGTTAGAAGTCAGTGGAAGCTCAAGTTGAGTCGGAGTGGAGAGGAGTAAGAAAGAAGAGAAGAAACGTCTGTCAGGGATCTGGGTCGTAGCCCGGATACCCTGGGGCCAGGAGGCAGATGGTGGTTGCCGCCTGCAGGAGCTGGGAAGACGGCTGGTGGAACCGTAAGGGACCGGGACAGGGTACTGGCCCACCGGTACCGAACCTGGGAACCAACTGGAAACCAGAGCACCAGGAAGGGTACTCAGACCCTGAACGAGGTCCAGAAGCCACTGGACCACGTCGAATTTACTGATTGAGGTCTGGACCTTAGGTCCTTTCTCGTCCCAAGACCCGAAAGACGGCAACAGCCCACCGAGGGGAAAAGAAAGCCACCGCACAGGCAGAGAGATCCCACGGGCCAGCGCCTACGGGCAAACGAGCTCTCCCGACACATACAAGCCGGGGAGCGGACTCCCGTCGCTGAAGCGCAGGCAGTCAAAATCTACAAAAGAGGTGCAGGAGAAAGTCGGGGACCACCAAACCAGGTGGGGGACCAGACGCAGCCGGCTGCGGGAACCGACCACCATCCTTTTGGTTTACCAGAGACTCCGGTGTATCTGTCATAGTGAGTACAACAGTGCCATCCGGCCGCGCGCCGCCCTGCACCGCACAGCTGCCACACACCTCCCCACACGGGTCCCGGGGCCACCATCCCTACCCACAGAGGGGTTAACATCTTGCTGCACGACCATCTCCCCCGAGTGCCCCGTAATTCTAGCGGTGGTGTCTACGCCTTCGCCACGTCCCGTGGGTGGCATCACGAACTATAACGCGGCCACGGCCGTACACCTACGTCCCCTAAACCGCCAGCCCCTTTCAGATCGTAGTGACCACAGGACCCCCTGGTCCGGAGACACTCGAGCCAACCACCAGCGAGCACGGACCCGAGCGGCTCGGCGCAGCCGAGCCCCGGGGCGGTACACATGCACCACTTCATGAATCAGAACCCATTGGGGTGAATGCTGGGCGGTGCAGTGAGATGGGCGGCCGGAGGGCACCGGGGTACTCACAATTAGGAGCACACACGAGTCTCTGGTAAACCAAAGGTGATGGTGGTCGGTGCCCCCACCCGGTTGGTGGTCTCTGCCTTTCTCCTGCACCGTTTGTGTGATGTTGGGCTACCTGCGCTTCAGCGTCAGGAGTCCGCTCCCCGGCTAGTGGATGTCGGAAGAGCCCTTTGCCCGCATACGCTGGCCCGTGGGATCTCTCTGCCGTGGCGGTGGCTTTCTATCCCCCTCATTGGGCTGTTGCCTTCTTTCAGGACTTTGGGTGGGACAGAACCTATAGTCCTGGCCGCAATCAGTTAATTAGCTAGGCCCCAGTAGTTTCTGGACCTAGTTTCAGAGTCTGAGTACTCCCCTCTTGTGCTCTTGTTTCCAGTTCGGTTCCCCGGGTCGGTACCGGCGGGCCACTACCCTGTCCCGGTCCACCACGGTTCCGCCTGGCCTTCTTCCCGGCTCCTGCAGGCAGAGGCCTCCGTATGCCTCCTAGCCAAAGGTGCCTGGGCTCCTACCCTGGCACCTGTCAGACTGTCTCAGGCCTGCACACGGGCCTGCTTCCACTCAACTGCACCTCCACTAACAGACTGCCTACTTTCCCCGCCTCAGGCTCTCTGAACTCCTCGGTGAGCGTGGCCAACCGCCTGGCTCCGCCCCCTGGTGTGTCCATTAAGTCCTGAGGGAGGTGACTAGGTTTTAAGGGTTGGCTGATGACACCTTGTTAGGGGACTGGTGTTGTGTGGGGCTCTATCTGTGACTACCTGGCTGGTCCAGGGCGTCACACATGTCTCTTCATGAATCTGGAGCGTTTGACGAGTGGCATGTGCCTCCTTGTGCCATAATATTACTCCCATCAGGGACTGGACATCAGGGACTGGAGTGAAATTTCTGGCATAGGGAACACCACAGCTCGTCATGAATTTAAGGAGCTGTGGTGTCACGTTCTGTCCCACCCAAACCCTGCCAATTCTGGAGTGAAAATGCCAAAAGCCGCCAAATGTTGGCACAACTTTCCAAATTTTTGAGACTTTTCAGAACTTTAGTGACAATTTTTTTGCCACAAACGTTTTGATAAATTGGGACCAGAGAGTATTAACAACTGCCACATTTCTAGGATGCAGTGCGATTCAATTCTCCCCTCACAATTTTTGTGTGAAATGCCTACAGCTCTGCCTCAACTTCAGAGGTTCTGAGACAAAATCATCACATCTAGACAATAGAGAAAGCTAGGCATGAAGAATATATACAGTGTGTCCACCCATATCCTGTTCACTGCCATTAACTTGAGAACTGCGGCAGCTATAGGCATAGAAGTGGTGTCTAGGTATAGTAAAGTAGCCATGCGTTACGCAATGAAACTATCTATAGCGCCACCTGGTGGAATACAACAGAGTTAGCATTTTTATCTCGAAAATGGAACGAGATAGAGAAAAAAGGGAATTACAAAGTTGTAGGGCATCATCAATTCAATACGAATCGACACCTTGCATACAGAAATGCTATGATTTGAACGTGTAAAACTCACAAGGCTGCGGACATGAAGCGATACCTCATGGAGACCTTCCTACAAGTCATTGGGTATGGTGGCTGCGTGGAGTGGCCTCCACGCTCACCTGACCTGACCCCATTGGACTTCTTTCTGTGAGGTTACATCAAACAGTAGGTGTATGCGACCCCTCTATCAACATTGCAGGACCTACAACGACGTATCACAGATGCTTGTGCGAAGGTGTCACCTACCATATTGCACAACGTGCAGCAAGATACAGTATGCTGTCCAGAGTCCAGATGTGCATTGCAGCGGACGGTGGCCACTTTGAGCATCAAAGTTAAATGAGCGCCATATGCGTGACCAGCATTCAATGTTTTGGGGGGATCATGGGTTTGATATCATAGCATTTCTGTATGCAAGGTGTCGATTCGTATTGAATTAATGATGCCCTACAACTTTGTAATTCACTTTTTTTCTCTATCTCGTTCCGTTTTCGAGATAAAAATGCTAACTCCGTTGTTTTCCACCAGTTGGCACTATAGGTGGCTTCATTGCGTAGCGCATGGCTACTTTACTATACATAGACATCACTTCTATGCCTATAGCTGTCGCCGTTCTCAAGTTAATGGCGGTGGACAGGATATGGGTGGACACACTGTATATTTACAAGCATTTATTAACAAAACAACAAGTTTTGAAATGCAATTATATACAATGTGATATACTTAAGAGTTCCTATCTCCAATCTGGGGCTGCACTTTTTAGTAAATAAATCAATGGGAAATCTGAGATTAGTGAATTATCTAAATATAATCCAGTATCAAAACAATTCACGAATGTTCCTTAAGGCTCTCAAAAGGGCTAACAGTGTGCCAACTAAAAAAGAAAATGAATATTCACTGCTCCCGATGCCATAATCCCACCCACCTCTAGGCAATGAAGCCAGCGCCAACCAAGAGGTGGGCAGTATTATTAGCATGGGGAGCAGTGAATATTCATTCTCTTTAATATTGGGTACACATAATCACCCAGCCGCCGGCTTACTGCTGTGGCTGGGCGATCACAAGATGAAGGCCATATATACAAGTATGGTGATGTATATACTAGGACAAGGGACATACATACCAGGATGGGGATCGTATATACCAGAATGGGATAAAGATGGGCAACATATATACGAGGATGAAGGACATATACACAAGGATGGGAGACACATATACCTAGAAGGGGATCAGGATGGGAGACATTAGTATAGAATTGAGTCATTTTATCCCCGTAACAGTGTCAGCAGTAGATCCCCCCATAACAGTGCTTCATGACCACATTTTTTAGTCAAACGTATTCCCTATATTCCTCCTTCAAAATCTAGGTGTGTCTTATGGTCTGAAAAAATACGATAAGTTTAAAAATAGAGAAAATGGTTCTATCCCTGACCATTTCTTATGTGATCAATTGTAACCGATTTTTTGATAAAACTCTTTGAATTATGGTACATTATGATTCCTTCTTCTGTGTGACTCATCTGACAACAGGAGCTAATTAGTCTTATAAACTTTTGGCAAATTCTGAAAGCAAGAATGGCTGCTCCGCTCTGTTTGTTTTCTGATGTCGGCAAGACTTGATTTATTAGTTAAACATTTCAATTATTTACAACATGAAAAAGATTCCTTCCCTGTGCGGCTTCTTCACATGTTTAACAGGATATGATTTCTGAGAATTACATTTTCCACATTCAGAACATAAACATGGTTTATTTTGTGTGAAATTTTTGATGGTCAACAAGACTTAATTTCATAGTAAAACATTTACCGCATTCTGGGCATGAAAATGGCTTATCCCCTGTGTGAGATCTTTCATGCCTAACAAGATCTGATTTCTGAATAAAACATTTCCCGCACTCTGAACATGAAAATGGCTTCTCCCCTGTGTGAGATCTTTGATGCCCAACAAGATCTGATTTCCGAATAAAACATTTCCCGCACTCTGAACATGAAAATGGCTTCTCCACTGTGTGAGATCTTTGATGCACAACAAGTTCTGATTTCCAATTAAAACATTTCCCACACTCTGAACATGAAAATGGCTTCTCCCCTGTGTGATTTTTCTGATGTGTAACAAGATGTGATTTCTGAATAAAACATTTCCCACATTCTGAACATGAAAATGGCTTCTCCCCTGTGTGATTTTTCTGATGTGTAACAAGATTTGATTTCTGAATAAAACATTTCCCACAATCTGAACATGAAAATGGCTTCTCCCCTGTGTGAATTCTTTGATGCGCATCAAGATTTGATTTCCGAATAAAACATTTCCCACATTCTAAACATGAAAATGGCTTCTCCCCTGTGTGACTTTTCTTATGTATAACAAGATGTGATCTCTGAATAAAACATTTCCCACATTCTGAACATGAAAATGGCTTCTCCCCTGTGTGAATTCTTTGATGCGCATCAAGATTTGATTTCCGAATAAAACATTTCCCACATTCTGAACATGAAAATGTCTTCTCCCCTGTGTGAATTCTTTGATGCTCAACAAGATTTGATTTCCAACTAAAACATTTCCCACATTCTGAACATGTAAATGGCTTCTCCCCTGTGTGAAATGTCTGATGTGTAACAAGATGTGATTTCTGAATAAAACATTTCCCACATTCTGAACATGAAAATGGCTTCTCCCCTGTGTGATTTTTCTGATGTGTAACAAGATTTGATTTCTGAATAAAACATTTCCCACAATCTGAACATGAAAATGGCCTTTTCCCTGTGTGAATTTTTTGATGCTCAAAAAGATCTGATTTCCTAATAAAACATTTCCCACACTCTGAACATGAAAACGACTTAATCCTTGTGTGAGATTTTTGATGCTCAACAAGTTCTGATTTCCGAATAAAACATTTCCCACACTCTGAACATGAAAATGGTTTCTCCCCTGTGTGAATTTTCTGATGTCTAGTAAGGTGTGATTTCTGAATAAAACATTTCCCACATTCTGAACATGAAAATGGTTTCTCCCTTGTAGGAGCGGTTTCATGTTCCAGATCCCTTCTGTAACTTTTATTTTGCTTACAATTCTGTGATAAATCGGAATTTTGGACTTGTTTGAAAAGATCAGATGATAAAGCTTTCCGAGGAAGGACTGGAGGTATATCTGGGACAACAGCATGCTCTTCATATGTATCATGTGTGATACTTTGATCATCTGTTTTAAATTCTGAAGATATTAGATGTCCATCTGAACTCCCAATACAGTCATATGCTAAAAATAAACACAATGTTATTAGTTTTTAATATTATCTTGAAAGTACATTTATTTTTTTTAAACCATAACAACTGAAATTAAATAAACAAAAAATGTATTCTGAATCTGTTTTCCAATTTCGACATCTACGAGTTACATCTTCGTTAATTCGGATTTCCAATTCCTAGCACCAGTTCTCTGGAATGTGCTATAGTTAAAAATCAGATTGATTGTCAACAAGTGACTGCCGGTTAATGAAGGACCGGGAGCTCCTATACTGTCCCTCACGCTAGGGGACCCTAAGCTATTCCTAACCTATGGATTACCCCTGAAGATGGAGATGCAGAAGTCCCGTGCCTTACTAGTCTCCTGACTAGATTTAATCTGTGATCCCCAAGGGAAGGAAGGGTCAGGAGTATGATGGAAATACAGATTAAGACAGACGGGACACATTGCAAACTCAAAGAAACAAACAGTGAGAGACTAAGGAGAAAAGCAAGAGCAGAAAGGCAGCAACAAAAAGACAACAAGGGTTAACACCACAACAGCTCACTGTAATAATGCACAACAACCACCGGTAAGTCTGGATCACAACACCTCACCAGACCAGTATAGGTAAACTATAGCTGGCATTAATGAAATAGTCCAGCGAGCATATACAGAACGGGAGCGAACAATACTTTCTCCTCTACAGCAGGTGATCAAAGACATCAACAAGCAGCCCAGCAGAGAATAACTCTTGCTAGCCTGCCCAAGCCTGTGGTTGACGCCTGCGTCTCCCTGCACTGCTCACAGACATCAGAGCAGTTAACATGCAAAGAACCAGAATCTATAATTTCCATAGATCCTTACGCCGCCATGAGAGTTGGCAAAACCTGCAAACATCTCCTTGGAACATTGATCCACAACATAGACAATTTCAAAGCGGGGGTTTTTTTTAAGACAAAAATAAAGACAGATGCTGGAAATTTAGCTGGGTTGTCTGGGACTGTAATGCTGATGACCCATCCTTAGGCTTTTTAACCAAAGCAGGTAGCAGGGTCTGTGCAGATAAACATTAGGGCTCCAATTCATCAAGACTGGCGATGTACACTGAAAAATGACGTCGGGGACTGGAGTGAGATTTCTGGCATAGGGAACGCCGCAGTTTGTTATGAATTAGAGAAACAGCATCACACCCTTCTTCTGCAAAGCTCAGCCCATTTTGGCAAAGCTGGTTAAAATTGGCGTAAACACACACAGACAGACATCAGCCTGTCTCCTCTTCAGCTTTAGACTTTTGCAATTGAGACCTTTGGTTATATGCCGTGATGTCAAAAAGGTCCGTAAGCTGTCCTATAATTGGCATATAAACACTGGGGCCCCTAGGAGAAAGGGGGACTGCAATTGCCCAGTTTGCTCTTAAGAGAACTTTGGTTACATCATGTCACATGTCTTTGAAGTGAAAGGTCCTTAAACAATCAACCTCAGAATACAACTGATGTGGTCCCTAAGAAAGTGTGGTCTTGAGAATTTGTGCAGTTTGACTCCTCCCAACGCTGGCCCTGACTGTAACTAGGGTTTATTTTTGGAGTAGGTCTTATATTTCAATCATTCTTCAAAAATCCCATAAAATCGTGCTAGATCTTATTTTCTGACTAGGTTCAATTTTCAGGGAAACAGGATATTCATGAACCCTCTGCAGGTCTTTTAGTTGCCTTCATAACAACATAGAGAAGGCACTAGAAACAAACAGAAGGAAAGACAATACAGTAGAAAAAAACAAACAGCAGAAAGCCTAAAAATGTAAACACAAAATTAGTGCATAAAGTACATGAGTAGATATCTCTTACCGGATAGAACTAGAGTTAACACATCTTGAGGAACATCAGGATCTTCTTGTTTACAGTCCTGTTGGAGAAGAGGACGGGGACATCTCTCTGGTGTTGTCCTCTTACTGGATAGAACTGGAGGAGACACATACAGGGACTGAATTCATTCCTTACATACAGATAATTATAGGCCGTGTGTATTTAGTCCGGTCTATTACCTGGTGATGTGAGGGGCTTGGGATCCTCCATCATGACGTCCTTGTATAGATCTTTGTGTCCTTCTAAATACTCCCACTCCTCCATGGAGAAATAGACGGTGACGTCCTGACACCTTATAGGAACCTGACACATACAATGATACCGTCACCCCCGATCCCTTCATAGCGTTACTGTATAATGTCCCAGCAGTGTCACCTCTCCAGTCAGCAGCTCAATCATCTTGTAGGTGAGTTCTAGGATCTTCTGGTCATTGATGTCCTCATGTATCGGGGGGTGAGGTGGAGGCCCCGTGATTGGGCTCAGGGGTCTTCCCCATCCCTCAGACACAGGGGCCTGACAGCGCTCACTAGAGGTCTTCTTCACTACTGTGTAATCCTGGTTATGGAGAGACACAGTAATAAATATCACTCCAGACATTTCCAGAGTCCTCACCTCTCCAGTTCTGTCCATCTGTTATTCCCATAAATAAGAATGATGTAATGTGACGTCATCAGAATCTCTCACCTCTCCAGTAAGCCGGAAGAGGATCTCTAGGGTGAGGTGTAATATCCTCTCCGCCATCTTGTCCCTGTCCATATCCATCCTTCACGGGGCAATCAGGAGAATTCTCTTATATAGAAGATCTCCACTGAGAGAATCCGATATTGTAGGGACCTGAATGGGGAGAAGATGAACCCATATGTAAAATTAATGGAGATAAGGGAGGTGAGATGAGATATCATTTGGATAGGAAAAAAATTCAACCTGACGTGCTATATAAGTAGTAAAACCGACCGATAAAAGTAGCACATTATTTTTATAAAAAAAATACAATCCTTCATACGACAATGTGAATGGAGAAATAACAGAGTAATTGTTCCCGGAATAAGAGGAGGAAAATACAAAAGTGCAAAAATAAAAAAATCCCAGATTTTCGGTTAAGAAGGGGCAGAATTTACCACCCATTTCTTGTATGAATGCAGCAAAATAGTGAAAATTAATCCAATTACAAAATGTGTCCACATTATATTTCACTCCTAAACTAGAAAAATTATGTAAATAAAAAAGTTTAGATATTCTAAACTGGTTTTGGAGCTCGTAGACTTTACACGTCCGGGCCATCTGACTCCTACTCTGCAGTGATGTTTTACAATGTCTTTACATAGCAGTGCATCTATAAACAAACATGTAGCAATGGAGAGGAAATCCATCCATCTCTACATAATGCACCAACCGTTAATTACTGTTTCTGCCTTCTCCGTGACTGTATACACAGCTCTGCGGTGCAATCCCAAGAGTGTGCAAAGCAGTAATCAAAGCAAAAGGTGGCTGCTTTGAAGAACCTAGAATATAAGACATATTTTCAGTTGTTTCACACTTTTTTGTTAATTATTTCATTCCACATGTTAATTCATAGTTTTGATGCCTTCAATGTGAATCTACAATTTTCAGAGTCATGAAAATAAAGAAAACTCTTTGAATGAGGTGTGTCCAAACTTTTGGTCTGTACTGTATATGTGGTAATAACAGACATTTCCCTTATTTTCCATCCAGTATCGCTCGACATCAGTAATAAAAATGTGATACTGAAGTTGGTTTCTTACTTGGATTTTTTTTGTTTTTCTTTTTACAGGTTTAACAACAAACGTTAAAAATCCCAATAATAAATTACAATACAGCGAGGAGTTATTTAACCCTTCCCTGCCGCTTTAATGCTGATTTTTGTGCCAGTTTTATCATTTTTGTTGCTGGTTTTCAGGGTATTCACATCCGGGCTCCCCACTGCACTGGATTTTATTGTTGAATTTTTTTATTTTTGTTGACAAAAACTGTGAAAAAAGCCAGAAACAAACCCGAATAAGAAACGGACTTCAGCCTCATCATAAAAGCAAAGAAACAATAAAGACGACGACAGGAACAGGAAAATGAAGAAGAGGAAAATAATAGAGACCCTGCACCTACCTCCACCTGCAGAGCCGCACACTAAATATATGGCTGCTCTGTGCTTCCAGGACCTGTGATGATGTCACATGGAGGGGAGGAGTCAGGGGTCACATGATCAGCTGCTGGAGGAGGGGAAGTTTGTGTGTGGATGTAGCAGTGCCGTGTGTGTACGAGGTGTACGGAGCAGAGCCGTGTGTGTACGAGGTGTATGGAGCGGAACCGTGTGTGTACGATGTGTACTGAGTGGAGCCGCGTGTGTAGGACATGTAATGAGTGGGGCTGTGAGTGTGCAGTGACCCAGAGTAGACACTACTAGAATGTCCCCTGATGGGCCGTTTGTTTCTCTATAATGTTGCGCATTATCTGTGCCTTCTGAAGCCTTGCTCTGAGAGTTGTAGCATCTACACTGACCTCTGCTGGCCATTCTCAAAACTATCTTTGTCTTATATGGTAAAAGGAAGTGACACAGCAGTGAGGAATCTTCCGGGTCCTTTTCTGACAGGAAAAATAGAGAAAGATGTCTGTTTCTGAGGACTGAGTATTGGGGGGAGAGGTGTATGACGCTGGAGGCGGTGAGCTACTTCCAGTCACTTCTATCCTCTAGTGACGGAGTCTGGTAAGGAGAAGGAAACTCTCTGTGGAAAGGAAAAATCCAGGCTGCCATTTATCCTAAATCAAGGTAGGCCCTGAATTCCTGCTGGAGGTTGGGGCAGGTGTACAATGTGTGCAGAGTGGGGCCATGTGTGTATTTGACATGTATGGAGTGGGGCTGTGTATATATGAGGTGTATGGAGTGGAGCCGTGTGTATATAAGGGGTATGGAGTTGGGCCGTGTGCATATGATGTGTTCCCATTTTTATTTATATATATAAGTGTTGTCAGGAGTCATAAAGTGCGGCACTGGAAGCTACAAACAGACACATAGCAGAGGTCTTGGAAGATTGGGGACGAGTAGCAGAAATACAAAAGCCGCAGGCAGCCAGGAGACATTCTCTTTCTCTCTCTTTCTCTCTCTCATTATTCTGACATTTGACAAATATAAATAATTTTGGTTCCCAATTAACCTAAAATGGGAAAGGTGTATTCTGATTTCACATTAGATATTGAGCAAAACCTGCAGTTGTGTCTTTATAAATATTGGATGGAAACTTCTAGTTTCAACTGTAGCTGTGCACATACAAACTAAAAGTCTTACTACCAAGGCACAGGTTTATGTCTTGATACGTTTTATATAGGCCTAAGAAGCTGAATGAAGAAGTGATAACAAAGACTGGCGCAAGTCCAAATTTATGGCCTGAGGTGCTATGTGCCAAAAACTCTGCAAGATATGGAGTTAAAAACACAGGAGCGGGCTGGGAAGTCCCAAAAAAATGTATAAACGTCACAGGTTTTCTGCCTATGCTTTAATATAGCCAATGGCATACTTAGGAATTTTACTAAAAGATTAACCCATTACTGTTCTCTATAAAAGGCTTGTAAAAATAAAACACTATGATGTGCATCTTAACTGAGAAGGAATTCATACCATCTAATCTGTGTGGTGTGGATTTCTCTGCCGGCACTCGGACTATTAATTTGAGATTACAGCAGACATTCACGGTTATGAAGGAGATTTGCGAAACTATGGAATTCTTCCTTGACAGATGGTGCCAGACTCAGATCGCTCCAGGGAGGAATGGAGACTTAGGAGACCAACACCGGACTCCCTGAGGTGACTGTGGGCTGCCCATTTCGAAACCTGATCAATTCCAACGGACTACGGTAAGATTTTTGATTTATAATCATTCTCTTATCTGTGTCATTGGAAGTCTCTCATTAGCCTGGGACAGTCTAGTCCAGTCATGGCAAACCTTTTACAGGCCGAGTGCCCAAACTGTAGCCTTAAACCCATTTTTTTTTCCGAAGTGACAACCAATCCTATTATGTGAATAATTGATTGTAACCTTACCTTTGCCGTCTTCTCTTCTCCTCAGCAGGGGGCATCACGCTCATGCTTACCACACATTGAAGCTGAGCCCCTGCCCTTTCCAGACACAGCAGTTGGATTGATCCCTCTGGAAAAAAATTGCAGCATATTAGACAGAGATTTTAGCATGGAATGCAATCACATTTCACCCTCTAATCCACATCTACATTTCAAAGTTTGAACATCCTGAAATCCCATAAAGATGTATGAGTTGCTCCCCTCCCCTTTCATTCTGAAGTTATGTCCCCCTTCCTAGGCTACTTCCTGGTAAACATGTCCCCATCCTGATATGTATTTCCTACATTCTGGTATATTTGTCCCCATCATGGCCCCATCCTGGTAAATGTTCCTCCATCCCGGCATGTACCCCATTCCTGGTAAATGTCCTCCACTCTGGTAAATGTACCCCATTCCTGGTAAATGTACCCCATCATTGTAAATGTATCCCATCCTGGCATGTTCCCCCATGCTGTTAAATGATCCCATCCTGGTAAATGTACCTCATCCAGGCATGTTCCCCTATCCTGGTAAATTTCCCCTTTCCTGGTAAATGTACCCCAGCCTGATAAATGTCACCCTTCCTGCTAAATGTTCCCCATCCTGGCATTTGTCCTCATCCTGGCATGTTCATGTACCCCCATCCTGGCATATTTCCCCCCATCCTTTCATGTTTCCCCCCCATCCTGGTAAATGTGTAAGGGGTAGTCGGACCCCTGGTAGTGAAGGAGCAGTTTTTCCCCCCCTGAAGACGCCACAGTAGTATGGTGGCAAATTGTAAATGTTGATGGTAAAATGTTACTTGATATAAACGGTTTCTCCACTAGGTGCCAGTGTAGAGCAGTGGTTCCCCTGGTAACAGTGGCAGGGAAGGAGGGGAGGGCAGCCTAGGTGGGGAAGGAAGGGTTCTGAATGCAGAGTCCAGTGTGCAGTGAGATGTGACTGGAGAAAGAAGTCTGAGGTGACGGGGCAGAGTGTGGAAGTGGTGCAGTGGCAGAAGAAGTGGAAGAGTCAAGACTAGTCCCAAAGCCGGTAGTGTGTACTACAGTACAGTGCAGCTATCAGGGGGATAACAAGTGGCCCCTGCAGGCGAAGGGTAGTGCCCTGACAAGGAAGTGAAGGTACATGGGAACGCCCGTAGAAAGGAAGAGAAGTAGTTCCCCGGCAAAGAAGTGAGAGGTGAGAACTTATCCGGAGCCGGTAGTCTGTGCTAGATCTGCCCTACAGTAAATCCCCGGGTTCAGTGTGCAGCTACTAGGGGGTTAACGCATGTCCCCTGCAGGCGAGGGAAAGTTACTGGGGAAAGAGGAAACCATCAGCAAGAAGTTTAACCTGTAAACCAAAGTGACTTGATGCTGACAGGTGTAAAGAAGAGTAGAAGCTGTGTTCAATAAAATGTTTCTTGGTTCATCAACTGCCTGTCTGTGGCTCTTTACTGGGAGTGGTGAAGAGGCCTGTGAGCCGAGAGAAAAAGGTGTTACCAAGAAGCAAATGGCTCACATGGAAGCGTCCCTGCCACCTACACTCTGCCCCACAAACAACACCTCTGTTTTAACAGTGACGGCCGGGCCGGGGGTCAGCCTGTCGCCCACAGGGCGAGAGACCGCGACTACACCCCCTGAGGCACCCCCTGCCCCCGTTACAAACTGGCGTAGTCGGCAGGATGAAGCCTGCATGCAAGAAACCCCGACCAGAGATTGTGAGGAAGATCAAGTGGTGCCTGACGTGCTGAACAGGCCACAAGATGGCGGCAAGATGGCGGCCGTCCTCATGGACTCAGCAAAGGCGCGAAAAGTTGGCGCCAAACGAAAAGCGCTGGGCTGGCCTGGGAGGAAGAAGCCCGGAGTGCACCGCCCAAAGAGGGGAGGTACCTGCCCCAAGAATCTGCAGAGGTCTAGAGACGTGGGCGGCGCCGCAAGAAAGAAAAGGCGTCGCCAACGCTATGCAGACCTGGTGGGTGAAGCCGGGGGCGGAGTGTGTGCAAAAGCGGGAAAAGAAGAACCGCCTCCACCCTCCCCGGCACCAGTGCAATCCCAGCAGCAGAAGCAACAGTTCCAGTTACCTGCGCTAAACAGAATGGAGGCCAGGACAGACAAGCAAGCCGTAGCAGGCGCGCTGGTGCCCGTAGGATGCAGAAGAGAACGTCCGATGGAGAGCTCGGTGGGAGAGTTACCCACCATCACGTTGCCGGCAAGCATGATACCGGCCGTGACTGGAGTCTCGGAGAAACCAGCGAAGATCACGTGGTTTACCACCTGGGATGCTGTTACCGGAGAGACGACGACGGAAGTCCGGGCCACCTACAAATCCTGGCTAACTCTGGGGAGCGGGCCACCAGGAGCGTCCGTACAGATTCCGGAAGCGCCAGCGTCCGACCAGGTAGGCCCTCCGCCCCCCCCAGAAGTCAAAGCCCCGTCCTGGTGGGATATTCAGGAATCAGAGGTGGATGAATTGGGGTTCGTCTGGGAGCCAGTGAAGTCGGCGCCCCTGACCCGGAGAAAGTCCCCACCACCAGTAGCAGACCCCGTGCAGGAAAGGTTCCTCGCCGAGACGGTAGCCAGAGAAATGATGGCCGGGCCCCGCAGTGAGGAGGTAATCGTCCGGAAGAGAATGATTTGTTTGCCGTTGAAAACCGGTACTGTTTAACGCCGGTGAATGTTTCCAGTTACAGTAACGTTAAAAGTACTGAACCCGGGAGGAGCTTAATGCAGAACTGTGCGTGGACTCCTTCCGTGACTGTTAAGAAGGAATCTTGTTGTTTTCTGCCCACCCAAAGATCGGGAGCTCTTGGAAATAGCCTCCGAGCAGGTCAGCTAAGACCGGGAGCGCCTGAGGAGGGCCTCCGGGCAGATGTGCGACTAAGACCGGGAGCTTCCCTGGAGGGACTCCGGGCACCAAACTTGTGTGCCAGTCTATGTGTTTTAAGTATTGTGTTTTCCTACATGTGTTGTTTTGCAGGTACGAACCTCGCCAGGAGGCTGAGGTTAAAGAGGGGAGGAATGTAAGGGGTAGTCGGACCCCTGGTAGTGAAGGAGCAGTTTTTCCCCCCCTGAAGACGCCACAGTAGTATGGTGGCAAATTGTAAATGTTGATGGTAAAATGTTACTTGATATAAACGGTTTCTCCACTAGGTGCCAGTGTAGAGCAGTGGTTCCCCTGGTAACAGTGGCAGGGAAGGAGGGGAGGGCAGCCTAGGTGGGGAAGGAAGGGTTCTGAATGCAGAGTCCAGTGTGCAGTGAGATGTGACTGGAGAAAGAAGTCTGAGGTGATGGGGCAGAGTGTGGAAGTGGTGCAGTGGCAGAAGAAGTGGAAGAGTCAAGACTAGTCCCAAAGCTGGTAGTGTGTACTACAGTGCAGTGCAGCTATCAGGGGGATAACAAGTGGCCCCTGCAGGCGAAGGGTAGTGCCCTGACAAGGAAGTGAAGGTACATGGGAACGCCCGTAGAAAGGAAGAGAAGTAGTTCCCCGGCAAAGAAGTGAGAGGTGAGAACTTATCCGGAGCCGGTAGTCTGTGCTAGATCTGCCCTACAGTAAATCCCCGGGTTCAGTGTGCAGCTACTAGGGGGTTAACGCATGTCCCCTGCAGGCGAGGGAAAGTTACCGGGGAAAGAGGAAACCATCAGCAAGAAGTTTAACCTGTAAACCAAAGTGACTTGATGCTGACAGGTGTAAAGAAGAGTAGAAGCTGTGTTCAATAAAATGTTTCTTGGTTCATCAACTGCCTGTCTGTGGCTCTTTACTGGGAGTGGTGAAGAGGCCTGTGAGCCGAGAGAAAAAGGTGTTACCAAGAAGCAAATGGCTCACATGGAAGCGTCCCTGCCACCTACACTCTGCCCCACAAACAACACCTCTGTTTTAACAGTGACGGCCGGGCCGGGGGTCAGCCTGTCGCCCACAGGGCGAGAGACCGCGACTACACCCCCTGAGGCACCCCCTGCCCCCGTTACAAACTGGCGTAGTCGGCAGGATGAAGCCTGCATGCAAGAAACCCCGACCAGAGATTGTGAGGAAGATCAAGTGGTGCCTGACGTGCTGAACAGGCCACAAGATGGCGGCAAGATGGCGGCCGTCCTCATGGACTCAGCAAAGGCGCGAAAAGTTGGCGCCAAACGAAAAGCGCTGGGCTGGCCTGGGAGGAAGAAGCCCGGAGTGCACCGCCCAAAGAGGGGAGGTACCTGCCCCAAGAATCTGCAGAGGTCTAGAGACGTGGGCGGCGCCGCAAGAAAGAGAAGGCGTCGCCAACGCTATGCAGACCTGGTGGGTGAAGCCGGGGGCGGAGTGTGTGCAAAAGCGGGAAAAGAAGAACCGCCTCCACCCTCCCCGGCACCAGTGCAATCCCAGCAGCAGAAGCAACAGTTCCAGTTACCTGCGCTAAACAGAATGGAGGCCAGGACAGACAAGCAAGCCGTAGCAGGCGCGCTGGTGCCCGTAGGATGCAGAAGAGAACGTCCGATGGAGAGCTCGGTGGGAGAGTTACCCACCATCACGTTGCCGGCAAGCATGATACCGGCCGTGACTGGAGTCTCGGAGAAACCAGCGAAGATCACGTGGTTTACCACCTGGGATGCTGTTACCGGGGAGACGATGACGGAAGTCCGGGCCACCTACAAATCCTGGCTAACTCTGGGGAGCGGGCCACCAGGAGCGTCCGTACAGATTCCGGAAGCGCCAGCGTCCGACCAGGTAGGCCCTCCGCCCCCCCCAGAAGTCAAAGCCCCGTCCTGGTGGGATATTCAGGAATCAGAGGTGGATGAATTGGGGTTCGTCTGGGAGCCAGTGAAGTCGGCGCCCCTGACCCGGAGAAAGTCCCCACCACCAGTAGTAGACCCCGTGCAGGAAAGGTTCCTCACCGAGACGGTAGCCAGAGAAATGATGGCCGGGCCCCGCAGTGAGGAGGTAATCGTCCGGAAGAGAATGATTTGTTTGCCGTTGAAAACCGGTACTGTTTAACGCCGGTGAATGTTTCCAGTTACAGTAACGTTAAAAGTACTGAACCCGGGAGGAGCTTAATGCAGAACTGTGCGTGGACTCCTTCCGTGACTGTTAAGAAGGAATCTTGTTGTTTTCTGCCCACCCAAAGATCGGGAGCTCTTGGAAATAGCCTCCGAGCAGGTCAGCTAAGACCGGGAGCGCCTGAGGAGGGCCTCCGGGCAGATGTGCGACTAAGACCGGGAGCTTCCCTGGAGGGACTCCGGGCACCAAACTTGTGTGCCAGTCTATGTGTTTTAAGTATTGTGTTTTCCTACATGTGTTGTTTTGCAGGTACGAACCTCGCCAGGAGGCTGAGGTTAAAGAGGGGAGGAATGTAAGGGGTAGTCGGACCCCTGGTAGTGAAGGAGCAGTTTTTCCCCCCCTGAAGACGCCACAGTAGTATGGTGGCAAATTGTAAATGTTGATGGTAAAATGTTACTTGATATAAACGGTTTCTCCACTAGGTGCCAGTGTAGAGCAGTGGTTCCCCTGGTAACAGTGGCAGGGAAGGAGGGGAGGGCAGCCTAGGTGGGGAAGGAAGGGTTCTGAATGCAGAGTCCAGTGTGCAGTGAGATGTGACTGGAGAAAGAAGTCTGAGGTGATGGGGCAGAGTGTGGAAGTGGTGCAGTGGCAGAAGAAGTGGAAGAGTCAAGACTAGTCCCAAAGCTGGTAGTGTGTACTACAGTGCAGTGCAGCTATCAGGGGGATAACAAGTGGCCCCTGCAGGCGAAGGGTAGTGCCCTGACAAGGAAGTGAAGGTACATGGGAACGCCCGTAGAAAGGAAGAGAAGTAGTTCCCCGGCAAAGAAGTGAGAGGTGAGAACTTATCCGGAGCCGGTAGTCTGTGCTAGATCTGCCCTACAGTAAATCCCCGGGTTCAGTGTGCAGCTACTAGGGGGTTAACGCATGTCCCCTGCAGGCGAGGGAAAGTTACCGGGGAAAGAGGAAACCATCAGCAAGAAGTTTAACCTGTAAACCAAAGGGACTTGATGCTGACAGGTGTAAAGAAGAGTAGAAGCTGTGTTCAATAAAATGTTTCTTGGTTCATCAACTGCCTGTCTGTGGCTCTTTACTGGGAGTGGTGAAGAGGCCTGTGAGCCGAGAGAAAAAGGTGTTACCAAGAAGCAAATGGCTCACATGGAAGCGTCCCTGCCACCTACACTCTGCCCCACAAACAACACCTCTGTTTTAACAGTGACGGCCGGGCCGGGGGTCAGCCTGTCGCCCACAGGGCGAGAGACCACGACTACAACCCCCGAGGCGCCCCCTGCCCCCGTTACAAATGTATCCCCCATCCTGGTAAATGTACCCCTTACTGGCATGTTCCGCTTCCTGCTAAATGTACCCCATCCTGGCATGTTTCCCCCCATCCTTGCAGTCATGTTTCCTCCATCCTTACAACCATGTTTCCCCCCATCCTTGCAGCCATGTTTCCCCCCCATCTTTGCAGCCATGTTCCCCCCCCATCCTTGCAGCCATGTTTCCCCATCTTTGCACGTTTCTCTCCATCTTTGCATGTTTCTCCCATCCTTGCAGCTATGTTTGCCCCATGCTCTGTTTGCTTGCCCCGTGCTCTGTTTTGCTCTGTTTGTTTGCCCCATGCTCTGTTTGTTTGCCCCGTGCTCTGTATGTTTGCCCCCGTGCTCTGTAGGTTTGCCCCCGTGCTCTGTAGGTTTGCCCCCGTGCTCTGTAGGTTTGCCCCCGTGCTCTGTAGGTTTGCCCCCGTGCTCTGTAGGTTTGCCCCCGTGCTCTGTAGGTTTGCCCCATGCTCTGTAGGTTTGCCCCGTGCTCTGTAGGTTTGCCCCGTGCTCTGTAGGTTTGCCCCGTGCTCTGTATGCTTGCCCCGTGCGCTGTATGTTTGCCCCCGTGCTCTGTATGTATGCCCCGTGCTCTGTATGTATGCCCTGCGCTCTTTATGTATGCCCCATGCTCTGTATGTTTGACCCCGTGCTCTGTATGTTTGCCCCCGTGCTCTGTATGTATGCCCCGTGCTCTGTATGTTTGCCCCCGTGCTCTGTAATTATGCCCCGTGCTCTGTATGTATGCCCCGTGCTCTGTATGTATGCCCCATGCTCTGTATGTTTGCCCCGTGCTCTGTATGTTTGCTCCGTGCGCTCCATGTTTCCCCCGTGCGCTCCATGTTTCCATGTTTCCCCCGTGCGCTCCATGTTTGCCCCGTGCTCTGTATGTTTCCCCCGTGCGCTCCATGTTCCCCCTTTGCTCCACATGTTTTCCCCATGCGCTCCATGTTCCCCCTTTGCGCCACATGTTTCCCCCGTGCGCTCCATGTTCCCCCTTTGCTCCACATGTTTTCCCCGTGCGCTCCATGTTCCCCGTTTGCTTCACATGTTTCCCCCATGCGCTCCATGTTCCCCCTTTGCTCCACATGTTTCCCCCGTGCGCTCCATGTTCCCCCTTTGCTCCACGTTTCCCCCGTGCGCTCCACGTTTCCCCTGTGCGCTCTACGTTTCCCCCGTGCGCTCCACGTTTCCCCCGTGCGCTTCACGTTTCCCCCGTGCGCTTCACGTTTCCCCCGTGCGCTCCACGTTTCCCCCGTGCGTTCCATGTTTGCCCCGTGCTGGCTCTGTCCCCCACACCTTGGCACAGCCGCACACAGCTTAAAAATTAAAAAAAAAACTCACCTTGCAGAACCCGCTCCATCGCTGCGTCCTCAGTTAGGTCAGGTCCCGCGCGGCCACAAGACGCCGGCGCCGCCTACTGACGCTCCTCCGTCTCCTAGGCAACAGGCCTGCAGCCCAGGAGAGGAGGAGTGTCAGAAGGAGGAGAGATGTCTCCTCTGCTCCAACACCACTTTGCACGTCGGCGCGACCACACCGACAGTGCAGAGTGGCTGAATATGGCGACAGCGCGCGTGCCAGCAACAAGGGCTCTGCGTGCCCTGTTTGGCACGCGTGCCATAGGTTCGCCATCACTGGTCTAGTCGGTCTCGTGAGTCTATCTCTACAACTGGATTCGCTTCCTCCTGGGCGACCTTAAAGAACCCGAAAAGGTTGTAAGTGGATGTCTGCTGAAATTGTTCTCGGGGATATGTCTAGCTAGTTGTGTTTTCTGACGCTGGTTTTTGTGTGTGAATTTTATTGTGTAGATCAGGTACGCTTGATTGGTAGTTCTTGGCAGACTTAAATGTCATAAGGCTCGTTCAAGGTATATGCCCTTGCTACAGACTTTGGACTAGCCATCTTCTGAGTAGTGGGTAAAGGCCAATCAATGTCCTGGTTGGGTGTCCCCCTGAGTGGACACGGGGTTAGATTTCTGTCTCAGAATTCACAAATAGTTGGAAAATTCCCCAATAAATGGATGCCTTTAAGTCCATTTTTAAGTCTGAGGGTGGCTTAACCCCCAGAAACATGAAAGCAAACATGTGACAAAATGAAAAGTTGATGTTAATTTGCAGTATGTCAGAATGTGGTTGATTACAATATGAATAATGAAATAAGGCATTGAAAGAACAGAGGGGAACTTTGGAAAATGCAGGATTATTTGGGACAGCTCAAGCTTGGTATAGAGTAGCCTGTGCAATTGTAAAATAATGTTATATTTGGAAGAAGATGTATGTGATAAGGAAGACAATGTATTGTGTTATGCTTACTACAAGTCTCTGCCATATCCACCGCCCTATAATGGCGTCAATAGTTCACATTCTTGGACCTGCACACACTGTGCCCAGCAAAATCCTCCCACTCCATTGTTCTGTGTTTTTTGTGTGACGGCCTGCCCCTCGACACACCACCCTGTATTTCCACACCCTCCGCCCCTCTGATGTAACCCTGCCTCCATTCAGTGACGCAGTTACGCATGTGAAAAGCTAATCCCCAAACGGCCGTCTTGGTTCACCCAATGTGTATACCCGGTCCAAGCCATGTTCCCTTATATCCATTATTGGCAGCTGATGGAAGTTACTACATTCCTCCTGAACATGTAGCAGCCCTGTTCCCACACTTACCCTCCCCGGAAAGTTTTTTTTTTATACTCCTGCTTTTAAAAATGCTCTCCGCAAAAAATGTGATGTTATTGAACCCAGTGAGACTGTCCCTGATCCTGACCCATCAGCTGCCCCTCCCGGGGAAACAGGTCCCTATCCCCAGACCCGCAGTCGGCTGATACCTGCAGTGGTAACCTTCTCCAATCCTAACCGTTCCTCATTAACTTTAGATGAGGACATTCCTTCAGAGGGACACCTTCTTAGTTTCAGAGGTGCCCGAAATCTGTGACCCAATCATGCATTCTGAAATATGGACTAATACTATCCATAGGGCCCATAGAGGCGCAAAGACTTTCTGCTATTGTCAATTCGGCCAATTTGGCCCTCCGCCATATTGGGGGAACTGCCAAAGCTATAGTACAAGCAGGGTGACCAGAAATACAATCTGATTGTCTATCCATCATAAAGAAACAGGGCAAAATCCAACTCACGGATCTGGCTGTTACAGGAACAGGAAATCTCTATTGTAATATGATCATACATGCAGTGGGACCAATGTATGACCCCGACAAACACCAACACTGTGTTGAGGATCTACAGTTGACCATACTCCATGTACTTGAACTGACCAGGAAGAAATATCTTCAATCCATTGCCATTCCTGCAATCAGCTCTGGGATCTTTCCCAATCAAACAATGCACGCAGGCTATTGTGGCTGCAATAATTAGTTACTGTCCCATATCCTCACTTGAAGAAATCTGGTCACTACAAGTCCTAACATCGCACGGTACTTCAAAGAAACAATTCGTCCTTCGGCTATGATGCCTAACTACCCCAGTCAGTTACTGCAATCAGAACATATTTCCACATCACCACCTCCAGGGGCATCGGATGAATTATTGCACAGCCTACCAGCACCCCCTGTTGTCATGCTCCCACTAGCCCCGATAGTTGAAACCATTCTGGTTCCTAAATCAGAAAAACCCAAGTATGTCCCCTTTACTCCACTCCAAGTGAATAGCTTACGCACTTAGTTACCAAACCCGGAGAAGCAGCCTATGCCTTTGTACAGAAAACATCAGGAAATCTGTCCAACCTATTCTGCAACTTGGAAGGATCTCTCCAACTCAGCTAGCATTAAAGCCAGTACTGTTTTTTTACCCAGTCATTCAATCTGCTCTTGACCAGAGCGCTCTGGATTCCACGGGGGACTTTAGATCCGGAGTTGAGATCTGCTGCCAAGACCAAGCATGAGCGAAAGATCGTCACCAATATCACCAATGCTTCCCAAGAAGACAATGAGTCGGCTGAAAAATTCTAAATGAAATTATTCACTTCCTTTTATGATCAAGGCTATGACATGTCTGTCCCGTTTCAACATGTTCACTCCATAATTTCCTTTGTTAAAGGACTTAAGAACTCTATCAGATTGAAAATTGAGGACACCATACCTGAATACCTGGAGCTCCCCACTAAACAAGTTCTTCTCATTCTTAAGTCCATTGAGAAAAAATTTGCCTCCACCAATTCTACCCCTGATACTGCCCCGGTTATGTACTGTATAATGCTCCTGTTAACCAAGACCAACAAACCCAATGCCAGATGTACCCCCCTCTCCAAGTATACTCCCCTCAACAACCATATCCAGGCGGGCTCCAGCAACGTCTCCCACCCAGGAATCTTAAATATACTATGTGTTTCAGATGCAGAAACTATGGACATGTCAGAAGATACTGCAGGACCCATATGCAGTAACCATGCCCAGCCACAAACAGTGGTCACCCACAGAACAACTACATCAACCATCCACAACAAATATCCCATCCATAGGAAATCGGCAAGCCTGTGGCAAATGCTTTTACAAATATTATTGTCACCAATATTCCTTCTATATAAGGCCCCATATCGACAGTATCTCTTGATGTTAATGGTCAATCCTTGCCTTTCCTAGTCAACACAGGCACAGCCAAATCAGTTATACGCCTCCAGGACTTAGAAGATCTATCTTTGATATGCCCAGATTGCCTGACCTGTGTAGGGGTTGACAGTAGGCACATCTCTTCCCCACTAACTTACCCTATTCCTGTTGAACAAGCACAAAAGGTTATTTCATGGCTAATTGTCTTACCCACTTGCTCACTTAATTTACTTGGAGCAGATCTCCTACATAATCTCAGAGCTTCAATTGTATATAATGAAGATGGGATGCACTTGTCTGCCCTATTCTCTGATGCCAGAAGATGCCTGCCTTCTCGAAGCCGCCCCACTCCTCTTCATTGCCACGGCACCGCCTCCAATACCTGAATACTATTTCAATCAAATTCCTTCACATCTCTGGTCAAAAAGCCCAAATGATATTGGACATCACCTCTACAGGTTATCCTAAAACCAGGAGTCCCCATACCTTGAATACCTCAATATCCCCTGAAGGCCAACCAAGAAAAATGCCTTGAGGAACAAATTCAATCCCTCCTTGCAAACGGTGCCCTGATACGATACATCTCTCCTGCCAATACCCCTCTTTGTCCGGTAAAAAAGAAGACTGCCAAGAAAGAACCAAATTGTCTCTCCAGTAAAGGAGACAAACTCTAGCACAGCGCCACCTATTGGAAGTAGCGATCCTAAAAGTCACAAGTGGATTTTCAACAATCCTTTGCAATATGACTCAGGATATATAAGCCAGATCAGAATCCCAATTTGCAGACACGGTGTTTCGGGGTGCTTGCCCCTCGTCAGTGCAAAGTATGGGGGTGTCTGATCTAGCTCATGAGAAAGCTATGTGGGGACCACAGGGGAACACTATTCTCCTTAAGGAGACTTTGCAAGCCAGTCTGGCTGCCAGGTAAGGGGACTTATAGCTGCCACGCCCCTCTAAGAAATATTCAAATTGTCTCTCCAGTAAAGGAGACAAACAAAGAACCAGAAAGAAGAAAAACAAACAAAAACAAAACAAACTGAAGATATGCTAAGCCACCCCGTCACTATTCTTGTCCCACATGATCTCAAGGCTATCCTCGAACAAGTGAACAGAAAAATATCTCCTCGCAAAGGCATACATGACTCCAGTGTGCCTTGCTCCTTCCCTACGTCGTTACGCTCCGGCACTGTACTACTCTCAATCCATCAATTCTGCTTCCTTTTTCAAGTAGGGAATACTTCTCTACATGGGATATCCTCTCCAGGCCTATGGAGGTTGACTATGCAGACCCAGACAACCAAGAATATGATTGCTTTGAACTTATGCGATCTGAGTGCTCCCTCCTGCCCTCAGCTACAGAGACACTATTGCCAGATGCAGATCTGCAATTCTTTACGGATGGCTCACAAAGAAGCTAAAGGGAATCAACTAGCATATCAAGCAGCCAAACAAGTAGCCATTTGTGACATTCAAGAGGAAGCAGGAGTCTATGTCATGACAAGACAACAAAAGAAAGATGAACAGAACAAACAAGATGTCTGAGGAATACACCAATTAAAGATCTTCCAAGACAAGGCTTTACCAGAAGAAAAAACTCAATGGAAAGAGGAAGGTGCTGAGCAACACACAGATGGGATTTGGAGAAAAGGGATGAAAGTCTGCCTACCAAGGAGTCTTAATAAACAAATCAGTAAGGAAAAGGACACTAAGACAGCTCTCTGTAGGCTGTGTTGGCACGCCCCACCAAATAGGAATGAAAACTTAAGAAAGAAAGGACTTAAAGTGCCATGCAACATAATAAATAGAGCCCAAATCATATTTCATGCATATAAAATAATTTTATTATGAACAAGAAATACACAAGAGTCAAAAGGTAACATGTAAAATGTCTATAAATATCATGGTCCCATGATATTTACAGACATTTTACATGTTACCTTTTGACTTCTGGGTATTTCTTGTTCATAATAACATTATTTTATATGCATGAAATATGATTTGGGCTCTATTTATTATGTTCCATGGCACTTTAAGTCCTTTCTTTCTTAAGTTTTCATTGCCAAGGAGTCTGTATCATACGGTATCCCAGTGGGCTCACGGGATCACCCACCGAGGAAGATACCAAACACTTTCGGTGATTGCAGGTCTCTTTCTGGCACCAGGGATATCTTCAATCATTAACCAACTTAATGCGGGAGGATGAGTGAAGACACCGGCTAAACATCTGGCCAAACCACTATACCCATTCCAAAGGATCCAAATTGACCAAATGCAGTTACCCAAGCCTGGAAAAAATTAGTATATACTGGTGGTAACATATGTTCTCAGCATGTCCCTGGGCCTACCCCATCTCCAACATGACAGACAAAACAACTATCAAGAAATTGCTTACAAAAGTAGTCTGCCTCTTTGGAATCCCAGAAGTTATAGAGAGCAATCAAGGCCCAGCCTTTACAGCAAATGTGACCAGAGAGCTCTGGTCCCCAGTGGGAGCAAACTTAGGTCTTCACACACCCTACCTCCCCCAGAGCAGACTTGAAACACTCAATGGGACCCTAAAAAATAAAATCCTAAAAGCCAGTCAGGAACTGTCTCTTCCGTGGCCTGAGATATTGCCCATAGCCATGTACTCAGTCAGAAACACCCCACGCCAATCTATAGGGCCAACTCCCTATGAGATTATGTTTGGGGGACCTACAAGGCTAGGACAGTGTACCCAGGCCAAGGTTCTTAATCTTTTTCACATAATCTCTGAGGAAGCAGGAGCCTCACAATCTGCGGGTATACATAGAAATAGAAGGGAAGTACAGATCAAGGGAAGTTTAGACCCCTGTGTTTATATTGATGCCATAGGAAAATAATGACAGTACAGGGAACTAACAGGGATAATGGGTATCTTCTGGTCCTGAGAAATCCAGGTACAAAGGGGAATACTCCAAAAGGGATCATTAATCTCAATCCTGTTAAGAGTCCCAGCTTGGGACTAGTCCGATTCAAAGGGATAGATTTAGGGAATCTGTTAGGTCCTGGTGGTGGAAACACTGGACCGTACACCGGATTCCCCTGGTGAGGCAACCAGGCCGATCACCCCGCCAGAGGGCCTTGATGCACGGCAGCCGAAGCACTCCTGGTAGCAAGACAGTCCGTACGGAGAACTGGGAAGTAGATGTCCCTGGGATCACAGAGTTCCAGAAGGTAGTCCGGGTGACGAGGCTCAGGGTCAGAGGCCGGGTTGAGATGTCAGATGGAATCCGGAACCAGCTGAGCGAGATCGCAGGTCACCAAACGGAGCCAGGGACCAGAGAATGGCGGGACTGAAGATGTAGTGGAATATCAGCCGACAGTCCCCGAGAGGAGTTCTGGAGCAGTCGTAGTTAGGACCGGTTGGCGTGGCAGGACAGGCTCTGTGAGACAGACAAAGGTTAATACCGGACAAAGCAAAAGCTTACTAAACACGTAGAACAGGCCCCGCCCACCTGGAAAGAGAATCCTCTTATACCCTGTACCTGCATAGGCAATATCCTGTTTCTGGACGCTGGCCCTTTAAGAGAGGGTCAATGACCGTGCGCGCGCGCCCTAATGCGCATGCGCGAGGCCCGTGTGCCAGAAGGCAGGGCAGGAAGCGGTGCAGAGGAAGCAGGAGTGCCCGGCAGAGTGTCCTGTGTTGCAGAGGAGCGCCGGGAAGGAGTTGGGTATCCGCATCGTGGCCGGGAGCTGCAGCTTGTAGGAGACCTCATTGATCCGGCTGATAACCTTAAACGGCCCGATGTATCGAGGACCCAACTTGTACGATGGTAGCTTCAGTCGGACATATTTGGAAGCCAGCCAGACCAGATCACCTGGAGAGAAACACGGAGGATCCAGGCGCCTCTTGTCCACGTGTCTCTTCATCTGCAGGGAAGCGCGCTCAAGGGAAGTCTTGACAGAGTTCCATATAGCTGAGAAGTCCCGGACTAGAGCATCAGCAGCAGGGACATCTCAAGCCAAGGATACTGGTAACGGGACAGGAGGGTGAAGTCCATAAACGACATGGAAGGGAGAGCTGGAGGTGGACTCGCTGATGTGATGGTTATGGGAGAATTCAGCCCAAGGAAGGAGTATGGACCAATCGTCGTGATGGATGTTGACGTAGTGGCGCAGGAAGGAGGTCAGGATCTGATTGACTCGCTCCACTTGGCCAGGGTGGTAGGCCGAAGAAAAGTCCAGAGACACTCCCAGGTGTTTGCAGAGGGCCCTTCAGAAGCGCGAGGTAAACTGAGTTCCTCTGTCGTACACAATGTGTGCAGCAAAGCCATGCAATCGGAAGATGTGCTGTAGGAAGGCGTCAGCGAGCTGCTGGGCAGAGGGCAGTCCGACCATGGGAACGAAGTGAGCCATCTTTGAGAAACGGTCCACCACGACCCATATGACCGTGTGTCCGGAGGACAAGGGCAAGTCCGTAATAAAGTCCATTGCAATGTGTTGCCACGGAATGGAGAGAATTGGCAGAGGCAGGAGATGACCGTATGGCAGGTGCCTGGGCGTCTTGTTCCGGGCACAGGATGGGCAGGCTGAGACGAAGGATGCGACGTCTTTACGGAGGGACGGCCACCAATAGTGACGGACAATCGTACTCCATGTTTTCTTCTGACCAGCATGGCCGGCGATTTTCGAGGCATGACCCCAGTGTAAGACTCTTTGTTTGTCGGTATCTAAGACATAGGTCTTCCCAGGGGGTATCTGAGCCAGAGTGACAGGAGCCACCGGAATGACTTTACTGGGACAGATGATGGGCTGGAACGTCTCATCCTCCTGCTCCACGGAAATGAAGGACCTGGACAAGGCGTCTGCCCGCATGTTCTTATCCGCGGACCGAAAATGGAGTTGGAAATCGAACCGGGCAAAAAACAAGGACCAGCGGGCTTGTCGCGGGTTCAATCTTTGGGCAGACCGCAGGTATTCCAGGTTCTTGTGGTCAGTGTAGATGATCACAGGGTATACTGCTCCCTCCAGGAGGTAGCGCCATTCCTCCAAAGCCAGCTTGACAGCCAGTAGCTCTCGATCACCGATGGTGTAGTTACGTTCTGGTGCCGAAAAGCTCTTGTAGAAGAATCCACAAGTGACCATCTTCCCGGTGGAGGATTTCTGCATAAGCACTGCCCTAGCCCCTGAGGAGGAGGCATCCACCTCCAAGGTGAACTGTCAGTTCAATTCAGGACGATGGAGAACAGGAGAGAAAGCAAACGCCCGCTTCAGGGAGCAGAACGCGGTGTCAGCCGCATGTGACCAGTCCTTCGGGTTAGCCCCCTTCTTGGTCAAGGCAGAGAGAGGCGCAGTCAGAGCAGGGAAGGGTGGAATGAACTGCCGGTAGTAGTTGGCAAAGCCGAGAAAGCGCTGAATAGCCTTCAGTCCGGAAGGAGGGGACCAGTTGAGCATAGAAGAGACCTTCTCTGGGTCCATCTGCAGGCCGGTGTCGGAGATCACGTAACCCAGGAAGGGAAGAGACTGTTCGAACACGCACTTCTCGTACTTGTGTACAAACGATTCTCTCTGAGCCTTTGTAGTACCAGCTGCACATTCTCATTGTGGGTCTGTAGGTCTGGGGAGAAGACCAGGATGTCGTCCAGATATATGACCACACAGACGTAGAGGAGATGCCTGAACACGTCATTCACTAGTTCCTGGAAGACTGCCGGAGCGTTACACAGGCCAAAGGGCATCACACAATACTCGTAGTGCCCATCACGAGTGTTGAATGCGGTCTTCCATTCGTCCCCAGAGCGAATGCGAACCAGGTTATAGGCACCGCGGAGGTCCAGCTTGGTGAACACACGGGCTCCTCTGAGCCGATCGAATAATTCGGGGATGAGCGGCAGAGGGTATTTATTTTTCACGGTGATCTGGTTTAATCCCCGGTAGTCAATGCAGGGGCGCAGGTCACCTTCTTTCTTCTTAACGAAGAAGAAGCCTGCTCCAGCAGGAGACAAGGATCTCCGAATGAATCCCCTTGCCAGGTTCTCGGTGATGTAGGCAGACATGGCCCGTGTTTCAGAAGGGGACAAGGGGTATATCCTTCCTCGAGGAGGTGTGGTTCCCGGCAGCAGGTCGATGGCACAGTCGTAGGGACGATGTGGCGGTAGAACCTTTGATTCCTTTTTATCGAAAACGTCCGCGAAGGACCAATGGGCGGTAGGCAGACCTGGTAGAGACTTCAAGACCGGAGGTCGTCGGATGGGCTGTATGGACTTCAGGCAGTTCTCATGACAAGAGGGGCCCAATCGGGTAATCTCACCAGCACGCCAGTCGACCGAAGGTTCATGTGCCCGTAACCAGGGCAGTCCCAGCAGGATCTGATGAGACATGCGCGGAAGGACATAGAGGGCTATTCTCTTGGTGTGCAGGGCCCCGATACGAAGCTCCACAGGCTTGGTGATCAACGAGATGGTGTCAGAGAGGGGTCTCCCATCCACTGAAGCAATGACGAGGGGTTTTACTAGTGGAATAACAGGCACCTGGTACTTGTCCACCATAGCCTGCTGGATGAAGTTGCCTGCCGCCCCGGAATCGAGATATGCCTCCGCCGTGAACCGAGTAATTTCTGTTGACACCAGTACCGTCCATGTCACTGGGTCTGAGAGAGTCCCATTACCTAGGGTGGCCTCTCCTACCAACCCTAGGCTTTGGAGTTTCCCGGCTTCTCTGGACAGGAATGTAGCAAGTGTGTGCCATCTCCGCAGTAGAAGCAGAGGCCTTTGGCGAGCCGTTCTGCTCGGCGTTGCTCAGACTGCCTCAGTCGATTTGCATAGGCTCGTGGGCAGGAACGCCAGATGACGCCGCCTGGGGAGCGGCGGATTTTAGCGGAGGAGAGGAGTTCTGTACCGGACGTCTCTTGCGGGACAGTTCTTTGGATCGTTCCTGAAAGCGGAGGTCCACTCGGGTTGCTAGAGCGATCAGGGCATCCAAGGTGGAGGGAACGTCGCGGCCGGCCAGCTCGTCCTTGATACGACCAGAGAGCCCTTCCCAGAAGGCGGCAGTTAAAGCCTCATTGTTCCATCCTAATTCCGAAGCCAAGGTGCGGAAGCGGATGGCATACTGGCCCACCATCAAGGTCCCCTGACGTAACCTGAGGAGTGATGAGGCGGACGCGGAGGCACGTCCGGGTTCGTCAAATGTGGTGCGAAAAGCTTGCAGGAAGTCCTGGATGTTGGTGGTCACAGGGTCCTCCTTCTCCCACAGGGGATTCATCCAGGCCAGTGCCTCACCCTCTAGATGGGACATCACAAAAGCTACTTTGGCTTGGTCTGAGGCAAAAAGATGCGGAAGCAGCTTGAAGTGGAGGGAGCACTGATTCAAAAATCCCCTGCAGGTCTTAGGATCTCCGGCATACCGGGGTGGGGAGGCCAGACGAAGTTTAGAGGTCTCCGAGAAAGCTGCCATGGGAGCTACGGACGTGGACTGAGTCGCCAGGGACGTGGCAGTCACTTGAAGCGTATTCAGGCGGGTGTCCACAGATGTCATGAAGGCTAGCATGCGGGATTGGGTCTCGCGTTGTCGTCCCAGTTCCTGCTGCAATCCAGCCAGCTGGGATGCTAGTGCTTCGACGGAATCCATGGCATGTTCTAGCTGTTAGGTCCTGGTGGTGGAAACACTGGACCATATACCAGATTCCCCTGGTGAGGCAACCAGGCCGGTCACCCCGCCAGAGGGCCTTGATGCACGGCAGCCGAAGCACTCCTGGTAGCAAGACAGTCCGTACGGAGAACTGGGAAGTAGATGTCCCTGGGATCACAGAGTTCCAGAAGGTAGTCCGGGTGACGAGGCTCAGGGTCAGAGGCCGGGTTGAGATGTCAGATGGAATCCGGAACCAGCTGAGCGAGATCGCAGGTCACCAAACGGAGCCAGGGACCGGAGACTGGCGAGACTAAAGAGGTAGGGGAATATCAGCCGACAGTCCCCGTCAGGAGTTCTGGAGCAGTCGTGGTTAGGACCGGTTGGCGTGGCAGGACAGGCTCTGCGAGACAGACAAGGGTTAATACCGGACAACGCAAAAGGGGGACCTGAACTCCTAGCTTACTAAACACGTAGAACAGGCCCCGCCCACCTGGAAAGAGAATCCTCCTATACCTGCATAGGCAATATCCTGTTTCTGGATGCTGACCCTTTAAGAGAGGGTCAATGACCGCGTGCGCCCTAATGCGCATGCGCGAGGCCCGTGTGCCAGAAGGCAGGGCAGGAAGCGGTGCAGAGAAAGCAGGAGTGCCCGGCAGAGTGTCCTGCATCGCAGAGAAGCGCTGGGAGCGAGGAAGAGGATGGATGGAGGACGCAGGCGAGGGAGAGGGAGCAGGAAGGCCGTGGAGGAGAGGACCGGAGACCGGAGCAGTGAGCACGGAGCGCCGTCGGGAACCGGAGAGCAGGACACGGGGACCGGGGAGCGTGACGCAGGGACCGGGGAGCGTGTCACGGGGACCAGGGAGCGTGACATGGGGACCAGGGAGCGTGACACGGGGACCAGGGAGCGTGACAGAATCAGATAGAAAAGTATTTTAGGGGGGACTGTGAGAATGCAGAATATTTTTCTATGTGCTTTTCTACTGTGAGAATACAATGACTCTTCTATAACCAAACTTTTTTTTTAGATGAGTAAGAAGAAAGAGTCTGTTTTCTGATTACTGCTGGAATCAGGAAAGCAAGTATGTGTATATCAAGGTCAGCAGCTGAAGACTGATACAAAGGAACGGAATGTAGATGTGATAACAAATACTGGCGAAAGTCCAAATTTATGGCCTGAGGTGCTATGTGTCAAAATCTCTGCAAGATAAAGAGTTGAAGACACAGTAGGGGGTGGAGGGGAAGTCCCAAAAAATTTATAAACGTCACAGGTTTTCTGCATATGTTTTAATATAGCCAATGGCATACTTAGGAATTTTACTAAAAGATTAACCCATTACTGTTCTCTATGAAAGGCTAGTAAAAATAAAGCAAAGCATTTACAAAAGTGCGTCCAGCTCACCTCTCTGTTTAGGAGACCATCATCTGACCGTGCAGGGATCCGAATGGAGTCACCCCTGTCCTTTGCTATCCGCAATTCAAATGAAAAAGTCGATACAGCACAGTTCCAGTATATAAAATTAAAAGTCCTTTATTGGAAAAGCATTAAAAGTCCATTATGCCATGCTGCGAGGACGCGTTTTTAACTAACCGTCCTTACTCAGTCTCAAAACATCTCACAATGAATCCAGATTAAAAACATATGGCACAGGACATGAGTTCAGCAATCAGTACAAAATTTGAATATGCAAATATACAAATTAATTCAACATTACACATGCAACCAGAGAAGGAAACAAACAAATACATTTTCAATAGAAATACATTACATCATTTTTTATATTTAATCCAGATGGGACCCTCGTTTCCATCTCACAAATCCATTTTACCTCTTTATATTTTAACATTCTTTTTATATCTCCTCCCCTCCTAGGTAGCAGAACCTTCTCTATGCCGCTCACCTGCAGGCTACTCAAATCACCTCCATGGACACTGAGAAAATGCTGGGAGGCTCGCGAAGGGCTCCTTGTTGAATTATTTAAGACATCGTACACATGTTCCGATATTCTTTTTCTCAGTGTCCTGGTGGTATGACCTATGTACTGCAGTCGGCACATAGTGCAAGAAATCACATAAACGACATTCACAGAACTACAGTTTATCATTGTTCTGATGCTATATTGCTTGCCATTAGTATATGATGAAACATTCTTTGTGTTAGTAACATATTTACACAAACCGCAGGTTTTTCCATCGCACTTATATGAACCACTTACTGACAACCAATTCAATTTATCTGTTTTTTTTGGACTTGTTCATATGATCACTGGGGGACAATAATGCACCCAATGTGGCGTTCTTTTTTAAACAAATTTAACACCTCCCTCCAGTATGCGGTTTAAAGTTTCATCAGCCGACAAAACCGGTAAGAATTTTCTCACAATGTGCACTATGTCATAGTAATTCTTGCTGAATTTAGTTGAAAAAACTGGTTGCACATTGTGAGAATTTCCCTTTTTGTTCTGTTCAAGGTACTGCTCTCTAGATTTGGAGCACACTTCTGTTTTAGATCTTTACAAAAATTTTTGGGAGTAACCCCTAGGAAGAAACCGTCTGTCTATTTCCCTATACTCTTGCTCCAAATCAGACATCTTTGTACAGCAGAGTTTAGCCCTTACATATTCCCCAGTAGGGATATTTTCCACTACAAACCTTGGATGGCAACTAGTCACATGTAGGATTGAATTTCCTGCTGAGGGCTTGCGGTATAATTTACATTCAATAATACCCTTCTCCATGTTTCCCATCAGTACCATATCCAAAAATTGGATTTGCAGTGGATCACTCTGATATGTGAATCCCAGATTATATGGATTGTTAATAATAAATGAAATAAAATTTTCCATTTTTTTTGCTCTATTTTTCCAAATAATCAAAATATCATCAATAAATCTGAGGAATATCGTATGATATCGAATAATAGTATGTCTGGGCTGAACGGATTTTTTAAATTAAAAATAAATTCCTCCTCCCACCAAAACAAATAAATATTCGCTAAAGATGGTGAAAAACGTGACCCCATTGACCATCCCTGTGTCTGTAAATAAAAATCCCCCAAAAAAGTGAAATAGTTTTTTTAACAAAAAAGGGTAACCTCCAGGATGTATTGTTGTAATTCCTGTGAAAAGTCAGAGTATTTTTCCATTTGAGTTTTTAATGCCATTATGGCCAGGTAATGCGGGATGGAGGTGTATAATGTGCATACATCACACGTTAACCAACGATTGCCCACCTGCCACTTTATACCATTTAACACATTAAGTACATGTTTGCTATCCTGAACAAAACTCGGAGAGGCTTTAGCTAAGAATTGGAGGTGTTTGTTTGTCCAGCCACTCCGAGAGATGTTCAGTGACAGACCCTATGCCCGAAATAATGGGCCTGAAACTCAACGGGAACTGGTCTTTGTGAGATTTAGGGAGAGCATGCATAAGGGGAGTTATTGGATGCAAAGGGTTAAAGTAATCCTTTTCTTTTGCTTTATTAACCCTAATGAAATCCCTTCCTCTAACAAAATTTCCAATGATTTTCTGATGTCATTAATAGGGTTGTGGGATATTTTTTTGTAAATACTGCTATCCTTTAACATCCCCTGTACCTCCCTTTCATATAAACCCACATCCATGACTTCAATCGATCCCCCTTATCAGAATTTTTTATTATTATATTGGTGTTGTGGCGCCCTGGACAAGCCAGGTCGTCACAGGTACTGCAATAACACACCCCACACTCTGGCTAGGCACATCAAAGTCAGACAAAAATCCTTGTTGCCTCCCTCCAGGGGCTGATGTCCACACCAGGGGGTGGAGCCAGGCAGTTGGCCCCACCCACCGAGGAGTTCACAGTCCTGGAGGCGGGAAAAGGAAGTCAGATCAGTTTGGAGTTGAGAGAGTGAAGTAGTAGTGGAGCAGACTTACCGTGTCCGGGTACGTGGCCCGGGCACACACAGCAGGATTGGCAGACGGTGGTGACTGTCTGCAGGAGAGGCCGATTGACGTAAACCGTAAGGACCAGGGACGGGCGGTGGCCCGCCGGTACCGGACCGGGGAGTGAAGAGAAGCCAGCACCATTCGGCAGGGCCTACGGACCCCGACCAGGCTTGGAGTTGCCGTAAAACCGGTTAAATCCGTTAGCGAAGGGAACCTCCTGGGTTTCCCAGCAGCAAAGACCCGATTGAAGGCAACCGCTTAAACTGTGAAGGGAAACACAGTCACCGCCAAGGCTACAGTTCTCAGGGCCAGAGCCTGCGGGCAAAAGGGGCTCCCTCAGCATCCATCCAAGCTGGGGAGCAGGTTACTGGTGGGAAGCCATCAGGACCAGAAACATACTACAGGTGCAGGGAAAGGCAGTCACCGCCAACCTACCGGGAGAAAAGCCACCGCTGCCGTCTGTGGGACCCGTCCATCCAGCCGTTTGTTTTACAGGAGACTTTGCATTCATCATTGGCTGAGTGAGTACCACCGTGCCGTGCGGCACCGCGCTGCCCCCGCACCTCACCAAACCCCGCCATCCACCCTTCCAGTCACCATCACCGGGCCCCGGGACAACCAACCCCTACCCACGGAGGGGGAAAACAACATCCAAGCTGCTCCCTGTCATCGCTCCCGGGATCCCCGTCTAGAGCAGTGGTGGTGCCACAACCTCACCACAACCGTGGGTGGCGTCACGGACAATACCCTTCAAATCCCAAAACCTTCCCCTTTTCACTCACGGGCGAGGAGCGCCGCTCAAGTCCCCGGATCCAGCCCACCGCTCGAGCCACCGAGCAGCAAGCAAAGCAGCCCCGAGCCGGACCCGAGCGTGGTGAGCGCAGCGTCCCCTCCCCGCCCGCGACAGTGTTACTTGTTAATGATTTTACAGCCCTTTTTTCTCCTGATGTTAAATTACGGGACACTATACCACTTTCTTTATCTAATTTAATTAGTTCTTTTTCTACAAGGTTCTGAAAATCCTCCATCTGTTGACAACGGGCTTGGGTGGGGTAATAAGATGGGTTAGGTGTTACGAGGAGGACCCGGGGAAGCGTGCCAAGATGGGAAATGGACAGCTTACGCCGGTCAAGGTCCACTGTGCGGTGTAAGGGACCGCTGCTATGGTCAGGAAAGAGTGAGCGGGTTGCTGCTAGTGATAATCTGGAACGTCACAGACGATCTATGTACACCGGTCCGCCCTAACCCGTGAGGGTTGTATGGCTCGGGGCTTCTCGTACGGTGTACCTGTTGCACGGGGATGCACAGAGGTGCCTACACACGTGTGCCAGCGGGAGTCACAGGAATATGGCACGGGGGTAGCACAGAGGTGCCCACGCACGTGTGCTTCAGAAACCAAGTGAGTCCGACAGAGACTCGAGGAGCTCACCTGGGACAGGAACACAGCCTGCTAAACGGGATACTGCCGGAGCAGCAAGGCAGGGGCAAGATCTGCAAACTAGGTGCTGCCTGAGCAGCAAGGGCAAAGCCCACAAAAGACAATAATGCCTAAGCAGTGGTGTGGC
The DNA here is from genome assembly GCF_048569485.1 of Anomaloglossus baeobatrachus. Classification (NCBI taxonomy): domain Eukaryota; kingdom Metazoa; phylum Chordata; class Amphibia; order Anura; family Aromobatidae; genus Anomaloglossus; species Anomaloglossus baeobatrachus. Next base: position 42,423 of record NW_027442028.1, on the reverse strand, counting down.
AGCACGCTGCCAGACATCCAAACATAGAAGGACGGTTGCGCACCGCCATGATGGCAGGGGGAGCTTTTAAGGAGGTGTAGCTCCACCCAAGGGCGGGCGCGAGACGGGCGTGACCCAATCAGGGTTCGTGACGTCCTGGCCCAGCCAGTCAGGATTCAGCACATCACCAGCCTTGTCATGGGGCCGTGTGATATCAGTGAGCGAATCAGAAGACGTCACGTGGAGCACATGCTCATCTTCCTGCCTCTGGGTCATAAAGGCGGGATCCCCGGTTTCACAATGTGCAGAGACATGGGAAGTCTTGCTGCTTCCCTGAGCATCTATTCTCTGCACACTGCGCAACCTCCCAGAGCCTCCGTGATGCTGAGCAGGAGAGCTCGTGGCAGGCAAGGGATGGGAGACTGCTCCATTCCTTGCAAGGGGAGAACCACTAGGTGTCACCCTTCTGCTGTGTCTCTGAGAAGGCAACTCCTGCAGACTGCGCAGTCTCCCAGACCTTTGGTGCTGCTGAGCAGGAGGGCTCGTGGCCGACAAGGAATGGGGGACCACCTCAGTCCTTGCAATAAGAGAGCCATGACGTGTAACAGTTAGGTACTCTACTAAATACAGTTTTGTAATTTATATTAATATCAGCCATGCTGTTATCCCCTAATACACGCAAATTTTGCAGCGCCATTTGTTCCTGAAAAGAAACCATTGGAGTTAAGTCATCCTGACACAAAGTCGGCAATACAGATTTATTTTCATCATAGAAATGTTTTTTTATAGTCAGTCTCCTTACAAAACGGTTCACATCAAGAATGGTTCCCAGTAAATTAAATTTTGTACTTGGTTCAAAGGTTAAACTTTTTTCCAACAATGTAATTTCATGTGTATTAAGAATAGTAGCAGATACATTGACTACTGAAGATATATTTGCTGTTTCCTGGTGTGATACCCATGTTGTTGATTTCGTTCTGTTTGAATGTTTCCTACCAGCCCTTCTTGTTTTTTTCTTGATTTTTTCAAACTGGAAACGTGTTTCTTGGCGATAGGGCAGGGGTAGATGGCATAGCTGTTTCAGTTTCTGAAAAGTCCGTATTGCCATCAGGGGTTTCAGGCTCTGTAGAGGAAAAACTCACTCTATTTTCTCCCCATTCATTTTTTCCTCATGATGGATCTAGGGAGATTTTGCCGAAATTGATGCCAGGTGTAAACGATCATCTGACCGTGCAGGGATCTGTATGGAGGGAGGTGTCAACATACTGTAGGGAGGTGTCAAGTTTGTTTCACAAAAGAATGCCACATTAGGCGCACTATTGTCCCCCAGTGACCATATGAACAAGTCCAAAAAAGCAGATAAATCCAATTGGTTGTCAGTAAATGGTTCATATAAATGCGGTGGAAAAACCTGCGGTCTGTGTAAATGTTACTAACAAAAATAATTTTTCATTTTATACTAATGGCAAGCAATATAACATCAGAACAATGATAAACTGTAGCTCTGTGAATGTCATTTATATGATTTCTTGTACTACATGCCGACTGCAGTACATAGGTCATACCACCAGGACACTGAGAAAAAGAATATCGGAACATGTGTAAGATGTCCTAAATAATTCAACAAGGAGTCCCTCGGGAGCCTCCCAGCATTTTCTCAGTGTCCATGGAGGTGATTTGAGCAGTCTGCAGGTGAGCGGCATAGAGAAGGTTCTGCTACCTAGGAGGGGAGGAGATGTGAAAATAATGCTCCAATATATAGAGGTAAAATGGATTTTTGAGATGGAAACGAGGGTCCCATGTGAATTAAATATAAGAAAAGATGTAATGTATTTCTATTGAATTTTTTGTACATTTCCTTGTCTGGTTGCATGTATATTGTCAAAATAATTTGTATATTTGCATATTCAAATTTTGTCTGATTGCTGACCTCATGTCCTGTGCCATATGTTTTTAGTCTGAATTCATTGTGAGATGTCTAGAGACTGAGTAAGGACGTTAAGTCCAAAACGCATCCTCGCAGCATGGCATAATGGACTTTTAATGCTTTTCAAATAAAGGATTTTTCATTTTTAAATACTGGATCTGTGCTGGATCGCCTCTTTTTCATGTGAATAGTGATCAGTGGTTGTATACATGCTCTCAGCACTGACTGACAGCAGGTTCTAATGCTGAGCGGCTGTCAGTCACTGCGGGGGTCAGGGTATATATGTGGTAATAACAGACATTTCCCTTATTTTCCCACCAGTATCGCTCCACATCAGCAATAAAAACTCGATGCTGAAGATGGTTTCTTATTTGGATTTTCCTTTTTACAGGTTTAACAGCAAACACAAAAAAATCACAATAATGAAGTACAATGCAGTGCGGAGTCCTTTAACCCTTTCCATAACGCCCTTCGCTGCCACTTTAATGCCCATATTTGTGCCAGTTTTATCATTTTTGTTGCTGCTTTTCAGTGTATTCACATCCGGGCTCCGCACTGCAGTGTATTATATTGTACTTATTTTTGTAGATAAAAACCTGTAAAAAAGACTCCAAATAAATAGCAAAAAATAATTGCTGAATAAGAAACAGACTTCAGCGTCATCATAAAAAGTAACAAAAGACGATAACAGTAACAGGAAAATGAAGCCGAGCAAAATAATAGAGACTCTGCATCAGGCCTGGCATCAGCAGCCGGCCACCTGGTCAAGTGCCGGGGCCCTGGACAGCCTGGGGGGCCCACTTGCCTCCGTCAGTTCTGTGTCCCCCGGGCCGAGTTCCGGGATCGCAGTGCTTGGCAGGAAAGTGTGGCTGCTGAACCTTTAAGCCACATTGGCATGCAGCTCCTGTTCTGAAGTTTATCTGTGGCCGGAGCTACCGCGCAGCCTGCTCCAGTCCCATAGATGAAGATGATTTGCAGCGTCCCCCAACACAGCGCTGTTGTCCGGCGCTGTATGGCCTCCCTCTTCACCAGACCTGAACGGTATGTTCCACACACACCCTCCCCCTTCCGATCTCTCTGTCCCCCTCCCTTCTGAGCTGTGTGTGCCCCTTTTCTTACCCCCCAAGATCTAATGGGCGCCAGTGAGCTGTATGAGCTCCCCCTCTCCCCTGAACTGTATGTGCTGGCCCCCCCACAGCCATATGTGCTGGTCCCTGGAGCTATGTGTGGCCCCCACAGAGCCTTATGGGCACATGTCTCAGCTTCTCCCACCATAAGCTACAAGCCTTGTATAAAAAAGAGATAACTAAAACAGTATGTGTGTGCAGCAGAGCTGTATGTGTGTGTGCAGCAGACCTGTATGTATGTGTGTGCAGCAGAGCTGTATGTATGTGTGTGCAGCAGAGCTGTATGTGTTAATCACACAAAATCTGTTAAAGGTATACAGATTTAAAAAAGCTCAAAGAAGTCAAAGATTTAATTAAAAAAATTTTTCTTTATTGAAATATCTTCACTTTTTAAAAAAATATATAAATAATTCCACAATATAGTACCCAAGGACAGGATAATGAAGGTCATAGAGTAATTATCCCACACCAGCATATGGATTCAAGACATTAACATATCATAGCACCTTACAATTAATTAGACATGTATTAAGCTGCAGTAAAAATTTAAACCTCCTTTTTTATATATAAAAAATTATTTAGTAACAATAGTCACAGCAGCATACCGTGTGGCAAAACAGTGCATAAATTGACATTTGGTGCAGAGTCATTAATCATTAATATGTAAAAAATATATAGTGCCATAGGATTTATCAGTTCCTCATAAGATATAAAGTATCATATGAATACCGATTCCTCCCTGTGACAATTCTAAATCACAAGAATCAATTGAAAAAGTGCAGAGTGTTATGTATCAGATACCACATGCTAGTACGGGATTTCTGATCATTAAGTTCGTTCCCCGTTCTGTGGACGTGTGGCAAAACATTACTATATTTCAACTTTCAGAATGACAAGCCACATAGCTTGAATGAAGGTAATGAATCCACAGATCCACCACAGAGAAAAAACTGTTCATGTGTTACCTTATTAGAGACCTAAAATCCACGTCCTGCAACCCCAACACGTGTTTCGCCGTTTCTTCTTCAGGGGGCGTGTGTTGGGGTGGGGAGCCATGGTCTTTATATAGTATGCTGCCTAATCAAGTGAACTGCGCTCACCCGTGCTGTATGGCGCGACGTCGGGAGGCCGGGACTGGCAAGAGTACACAGAACGTCCGCCCGGCGGCTCTGACCCGCATACTGCGTTCCATCTGTCATCAGACAACGGAGGCAGCGCATGGTCAATTTTAGCCGCCGGACGGAAGCCGCAGTCCGAGCCTCTCCTGACCCGCGCACCACACTGTGAGGGCAGTGCACGTGAATCCATAAAACCAGGGCTGTGGAGTCGGTAAGCCAAACCTTCGACTCCGACTCCGACTCCGACTCCTCAAATTCTCTTGCACCGACTCCGACTCCGGCTCCGACTCCGACTCCGGCTCCGACTCCGACTCCTACATATATTGCTTAGTTAGGTGAAAAATTTATTGTAGTACATGAATATGTGTATGTGAACATCAGACATTTAATAATTTTTATGATACGATAATCAAGATATTTGGATAGAACATAAAATATATTTATTGGAATACAACTTTAGAACACAAACAACTGTAATAAATTGTAAATATGTAATACACTATGTAATATACAGTAGATTACATATATATCTTGTGTGTGTATATACACTGTGTATATATATATATATATATATATATATATATATATTACATATTTACAATTTATTAGTTTTTTGTGTTCTAAAGTTGTATTCCAATAAATATTTTATGTTCTATCCAAATATCTTGATTATTGTATCATAAAAACAATTAAATGTCTGATGTTCACATTGTACTACAATAAATTTTTCACTTAAATATAAGCATTATACTAAATGTTATTATTTAGTAAAATATTCAGCACATTCTGCATTGCACTCCTGTCCCCAATTTATTATATATTTTAGGAGTCGGAGTCGGTGCATTTTATACCGACTCCGACTCCGACTCCACCAAAATGAGCTCCGACTCCGACTCCGACTCCACGACTCCGACTCCGACTCCACAGCCCTGCATAAAACAGCATTGATTTTAACAAAAAGGGGATATCCCTCTTCTATCCAATATATACATTGGTTCCTATTATACAGGCATATAACTCTTTAAGGAGTGTTACATATCATAGACATCAAATGGAAATATATAAAACATCATATACCAACAATCGTGATCAATATAATACACTAACATAAACATAAAATTCAACAAGTGAAAAGTGTGCAATATTAATATACATAATTATTAATTATTAATTATTAAATATAATGCTATTCATAAAATAGTGATCGTGTGTGAAATTTGCGTGAAAATTAAATGTATGAATAAAGTGAAAACAAGTTTTTCATATAAATATAAAAAAAATTTTTTATATAACAATATTAATTCATAAATATACAGTTCGTATCTACAACAAATAGTTTTCACCCCTATTAACATTAAACATATAGTTATATTTACACAAAAAAATTTTGATTTTTATTAATATATAATTCATTTAAAATTTTTCACTTGATATTTTTTGTATATGCTCCAACATGCCGAAACCGCCCCAAAAGACGATAAGAAGGGTGTCCCACCTACGCCACCCCAAACTAGGGATGGAAAAGGTAGGAAATCCGACCAATCCAATTACATTCAAAGAAATAAACATAATTTATTATAAATAAGAAGAAGGCTTCATCAAATATCGGTTCTTCTCCTAACCAAGGTTTTTTCCTAAATATATGGATATTCTAAATAGAAGAGAGAAAAAATATGTTAAAATGTCATAAAAACAAATATAATTAAAACCAGAACAACCCACCCCTAAAAACACAAAGATATATGTTTTCTAGAACTTACAAAAATGCACCAAACCCCATGGTCTCATTAAGACCCTGAGGACTCAGGGATTCTAATCTAAAAATCCACCTGCTTTCTACACGAGGCAATGCTTTCGCTAAATCACCTCCCCTAAATCCCAAATCCACTGTATCTATGCCCCTGAATTTGAGCAAATGGGGATTACAATTATGTTCTTTTTTGAAGTGTCTCGGTATCGTTTTAAGTTGTGACTCATCTTCAATGGTTCTTGCTTTAATTATATCACGGCAATGTTCACGTATTCTGATCTTAAATTCTCGAGTTGTTAAGCCCACATATATCTTATTACATGGGCATTGGGCATGATAAATTATACCTTTTGTTGAACATGTGATGTTTTTCCGGATATCATAGATACGAGACCCATCATGATTAGGAAATGTCTTAGTTTTAATTGTATTTGCACACGCTTTGCAGATGCCACAGGGAAAAAAGCCTGGTGTTAAGGATCTATCATTACTCTCCTTTTTCCTCTGAAAATGGCTATGAACCAAATTATCACGTAAATTAGGTGATCTCCTAGCCACAATGGATGGTTTTTCAGATATAAACTTCTTTAAAATAGGGTCCGATTGAAGAATCTTCCAATGTTTTCTAAGAATGTTCATCATGGGTAGCCATTGGTTATGATAGTTCGTGATAAAACGTACCTGATCATTTGAATTTTCTCCTCTGTTGGAAGTGGGATTATACAAAAGCTGATTCCTAGTGATGTTCCCGGCTTTTTGAAAGCCTCTTTTTATCCATCTTTTGCTATATCCACGTTCCAGTAATCTTTGTGACAAATTCTGTGATTGATGAAGAAATTGAGTATCATCAGAGCAAATTCTTTTAACCCTCAAAAATTGCCCTATAGGTATGCCCTTGATTGTATTTTGAGGGTGAGTTGAGCAGGCATGTAGCAGAGTATTTGTAGCCGTTTCCTTTCTAAAGACAGTTGTGGAAAGCCTTCCCCTGGAAAGAGTGTCAATAAGAATGTCCAAAAACTCAATTTTATGGCCAAATTTGTAAGTTGATTTAATGTTCTGATTGTTTTTATTGAGAGATTCCATAAGGCCATGAAGTTCAGAAATGGTTCCATCCCAGATAAACAGCACATCATCTATAAACCGCATCCAATTGTGTACATTGTTAATACCTGGGATGTCACTGTTGAAGAAGATCTCCCTCTCCCATGCTCCCATAAATAAATTCGCATACGAGGGGGCACAAGAGTTCTGTGTACTCTTGCCAGTCCCGGCCTCCCGACGTCGCGCCATACAGCACGGGTGAGCGCAGTTCACTTGATTAGGCAGCATACTATATAAAGACCATGGCTCCCCACCCCAACACACGCCCCCTGAAGAAGAAACGGCGAAACACGTGTTGGGGTTGCAGGACGTGGATTTTAGGTCTCTAATAAGGTAACACATGAACAGTTTTTTCTCTGTGGTGGATCTGTGGATTCATTACCTTCATTCAAGCTATGTGGCTTGTCATTCTGAAAGTTGAAATATAGTAATGTTTTGCCACACGTCCACAGAACGGGGAACGAACTTAATGATCAGAAATCCCGTACTAGCATGTGGTATCTGATACATAACACTCTGCACTTTTTTCAATTGATTCTTGTGATTTAGAATTGTCACAGGGAGGAATCGGTATTCATATGATACTTTATATCTTATGAGGAACTGATAAATCCTATGGCACTATATATTTTTTACATATTAATGATTAATGACTCTGCACCAAATGTCAATTTATGCACTGTTTTGCCACACGGTATGCTGCTGTGACTATTGTTACTAAATAATTTTTTATATAAAAAAAGGAGGTTTAAATTTTCACTGCAGCTTAATACATGTCTAATTAATTGTAAGGTGCTATGATATACACCAGGCTTTTTTCCCTGTGGCATCTGCAAAGCGTGTGCAAATACAATTAAAACTAAGACCTTTCCTAATCATGATGGGTCTCGTATCTATGATATCCGGAAAAACATCACATGTTCAACAGAAGGTATAATTTATCATGCCCAATGCCCATGTAATAAGATATATGTGGGCTTAACAACTCGAGAATTTAAGATCAGAATACGTGAACATTGCCGTGATATAATTAAAGCAAGAACCATTGAAGATGAGTCACAACTTAAAACGATACCGAGACACTTCAAAAAAGAACATAATTGTAATCCCCATTTGCTCAAATTCAGGGGCATAGATACAGTGGATTTGGGATTTAGGGGAGGTGATTTAGCGAAAGCATTGCCTCGTGTAGAAAGCAGGTGGATTTTTAGATTAGAATCCCTGAGTCCTCAGGGTCTTAATGAGACCATGGGGTTTGGTGCATTTTTGTAAGTTATAGAACACATATATCTTTGTGTTTTTAGGGGTGGGTTGTTCTGGTTTTAATTATATTTGTTTTTATGACATTTTAACATATATATTTTTTCTCTCTTCTATTTAGAATATCCATATATTTAGGAAAAAACCTTGGTTAGGAGAAGAACCGATATTTGATGAAACCTTCTTCTTATTTATAATAAATTATGTTTATTTCTTTGAATGTAATTGGATTGGTCGGATGTCCTACCTTTTCCATCCCTAGTTTGGGGTGGCGTAGGTGGGACACCCTTCTTATCGTCTTTTGGGGCGGTTTCGGCATGTTGGAGCATATACAAAAAATATCAAGTGAAAAATTTTAAATGAATTATATATTAATAAAAATCAAAAATTTTTTGTGTAAATATAACTATATGTTTAATGTTAATAGGGGTGAAAACTATTTGTTGTAGATACGAACTGTATATTTATGAATTAATATTGTTATATAAAAAAAATTTTTTATATTTATATAAAAAACTTGTTTTCACTTTATTCATACATTTAATTTTCACGCAAATTTCACACACGATCACTATTTTATGAATAGCATTATATTTAATAATTAATAATTAATAATTATGTATATTAATATTGCACACTTTTCACTTGTTGAATTTTATGTTTATGTTAGTGTATTATATTGATCACGATTGTTGGTATATGATGTTTTATATATTTCCATTTGATGTCTATGATATGTAACACTCCTTAAAGAGTTATATGCCTGTATAATAGGAACCAATGTATATATTGGATAGAAGAGGGATATCCCCTTTTTGTTAAAATCAATGCTGTTTTATGGATTCACGTGCACTGCCCTCACAGTGTGTTGCGCGGGTAAGGAGAGGCTCGGACTGCGGCTTCCGTCCGGCGGCTAAAATTGACCATGCGCTGCCTCCGTTGTCTGATGACAGATGGAACGCAGTATGCGGGTCAGAGCCGCCGGGCGGAAGTTCTGTGTACTCTTGCCAGTCCCGGTCTCCCGACGTCGCGCCATACAGCACGAGTGAGCGCAGTTCACTTGATTAGGCAGCATACTATATAAAGACCATGGCTCCCCACCCCAACACACGCCCCCTGAAGAAGAAACGGCGAAACACGTGTTGGGGTTGCAGGACGTGGATTTTAGGTCTCTAATAAGGTAACACATGAACAGTTTTTTCTCTGTGGTGGATCTGTGGATTCATTACCTTCATTCAAGCTATGTGGCTTGTCATTCTGAAAGTTGAAATATAGTAATGTTTTGCCACACGTCCACAGAACGGGGAACGAACTTAATGATCAGAAATCCCGTACTAGCATGTGGTATCTGATACATAACACTCTGCACTTTTTCAATTGATTCTTGTGATTTAGAATTGTCACAGGGAGGAATCGGTATTCATATGATACTTTATATCTTATGAGGAACTGATAAATCCTATGGCACTATATATTTTTTGCATATTAATGATTAATGACTCTGCACCAAATGTCAATTTATGCACTGTTTTGCCACACGGTATGCTGCTGTGACTATTGTTACTAAATAATTTTTTATATAAAAAAAGGAGGTTTAAATTTTCACTGCAGCTTAATACATGTCTAATTAATTGTAAGGTGCTATGATATGTTAATGTCTTGAATCCATATGCTGGTGTGGGATAATTACTCTATGACCTTCATTATCCTGTCCTTGGGTACTATATTGTGGAATTATTTATATATTTTTTTAAAAAGTGAAGATATTTCAATAAAGAAAAATTTTTTTAATTAAATCTTTGACTTCTTTGAGCTTTTTTAAATCTGTATACCTTTAACAGATTTTGTGTGATTAATTCTGATATAGAAGCTTTACCACTCCGGTGGGGAAGTATGTTATAATAGGCAAGATTTTTGTGAGTTATAGAGCTGTATGTGTGCAGCAGAACTGTGTGTGTGCTGAAGAGCGGTATGTGTGTGTGCAGCAGATCTATGTGTATGTGTGTGCAGCAGAGCTGTGTGTATGTGTGTGCAGCAGAATTGTGTGTATGTGTGTGTGCAGCAGAACTGTGTGTATGTGCAGCAGAGATATATGTGTGTGTGTTCAGCAAAGCTGTGTGCAGCAGAGCTGTGTGTATGTGTGTGTACAGCAGAGCTCTGTGTATGTGTGTGCATCAGAGATGTGTGTGTGTGCATCAGAGCTGTGTATGTGTGTGCAGCAGAGCTGTATGTATGTGCTGAAGAGCTGTATGTGTGTGCAGCAGAGCTGTGTGTTTAGCAGAGCTGTGTGTATGTGTGCAGCAAAGCTGTGTGTATGTGTGTGTGTTCAGCAGAGCTGTGTATGTGTGTGTGCAGCAGAGCTGTGTATGTGTGTGTAGCAGAGCTGTATGAGTGTGTGCAGCAGAGCTGTGTGTGTGCACCAGAGCTGTGTGAATGTGTGCAGCAGAGCTGTTTATGTGTGTGCAGCAGAGCTGTGTATGTACAGCAGAGATCTGTATGTGTGTGCAGCAGAGCTGCGCATGTGTGTGCAGCAGAGCTGTATGTGTGTGTGCAACAGAGCTGTGTGAATGTGTGTGCAGCACAGCTGTGTGTATGTATGTGTACAGCAGAGCTGTGTATGTATGTGAAGGCAGCAGAGCTGTGTGTTTTTCTATGTCTGTACATCTTCAGCAGAGATGTGTGCAACAGTGCTATCAGGGTGCATGTGTGCAGCAGAGCTGTCTGTATACAGTATGTATTCTTTGGGCAGCAGAGTTCTGTGTGTGTATACAGCAGTGTTTTGTGTGCAGTAGTGCAGTGTGCATGAAGACAGGAGAGCTGTGTGTGTTTGTGTCTATACATCTGCAGCAAAGATGTGAGTGTGTGTGTGTGTGTCCAGCAGAGCTGTGTGTGTGGCTCCTCATGTGCTGTCCCCCAGAGCTATATGTGCGGCTTCCAGAACCATATGTATGGCCTCCCAAACACTATGTCGGCCACCCCAGTAATGTGTATGCCCCCAGAGCTGTTTGCCACTCCAGTAACATCTATGCCCCCCAGTAATATCTATGCCCGCTTCCCCTCCTGTGATGAATATATTGTAGCCCCCAGCCCCTCCTGTGATGTATATACAGCAGTGCAGTGTCAGTGTGCCTTTGCACGACCATGTCTGTTAGTGACGGCCATCATGCAGTACAGCCCCATGCCCGGGAGAATCTGGACAGGAGACAAGCGAGGAGGTGAGTGAGGCTGCTGCCGGCTTCCCTATATTCAATCCTCTAATGTGTGTGTGTATGATGGCTATATCTACGTATGTCAGTGTGTATGACTGTGTATAGATTTATGTCTATATGTGTTCTTCTGAATTTCTCTTTAGATATGTATATGTACATTTGCCTGTATGTGTATGTATCTGTATGTGCGTGTCTGCGTGTGGATGGGGCCCACAAAAACCTGGAGTCGGCCCTGCCCTGCACCTACCTCCACCTGCAGAGCCGCACACTAGATATATAATACCCTGCACCTACCTCCACCTGCAGAGCCGCACACTAGATATATAATACCCTGCACCTACCTCCTCCTGCAGAGCCGCACACTAGATATATAATACCCTGCACCTACCTCCACCTGCAGAGCCGCACACTAGATATATAATACCCTGCACCTACCTCCACCTGCAGAGCCGCACACTAGATATATAATACCCTGCACCTACCTCCACCTGCAGAGCCGCACACTAGATATATAATACCCTGCACCTACCTCCACCTGCAGAGCCGCACACTAGATATATAATACCCTGCACCTACCTCCACCTGCAGAGCCGCACACTAGATATATAATAGCCTGCACCTACCTCCACCTGCAGAGCCGCACACTAGATATATAATACCCTGCACCTACCTCCACCTGCAGAGCCGCACACTAGATATATAATACCCTGCACCTACCTCCACCTGCAGAGCCGCACACTAGATATATAATACCCTGCACCTACCTCCACCTGCAGAGCCGCACACTAGATATATAATACCCTGCACCTACCTCCACCTGCAGAGCCGCACACTAGATATATAATACCCTGCACCTACCTCCACCTGCAGAGCCGCACACTAGATATATAATACCCTGCACCTACCTCCACCTGCAGAGCCGCACACTAGATATATAATACCCTGCACCTGCAGAGCCGCACACTAGATATATAATACCCTGCACCTACCTCCACGTGCAGAGCCGCACACTAGATATATAATAACCTGCACCTACCTCCACCTGCAGAGCCGCACACTAGATATATAATACCCTGCACCTACCTCCACCTGCAGAGCCGCACACTAGATATATAATACCCTGCACCTACCTCCACCTGCAGAGCCGCACACAGATATATAATGCCCTGCACCTACCTCCACCTGCAGAGCTGCACACTAGATATATAATACCCTGCACCTACCTCCACCTGCAGAGCCGCACACTAGATATATAATACCCTGCACCTACCTCCACCTGCAGAGCCGCACACTAGATATATAATACCCTGCACCTACCTCCACCTGCAGAGCCGCACACAGATATATAATGCCCTGCACCTACCTCCACCTGCAGAGCCGCACACTAGATATATAATACCCTGCACCTACCTCCACCTGCAGAGCCGCACACTAGATATATAATACCCTGCACCTACCTCCACCTGCAGAGCCGCACACTAGATATATAATACCCTGCACCTACCTCCACCTGCAGAGCCGCACACTAGATATATAATACCCTGCACCTACCTCCACCTGCAGAGCCGCACACTAGATATATAATACCCTGCACCTACCTCCACCTGCAGAGCCGCACACTAGATATATAATACCCTGCACCTACCTCCACCTGCAGAGCCGCACACTAGATATATAATACCCTGCACCTACCTCCACCTGCAGAGCCGCACACTAGATATATGGCTGCTCTGTGCTTACAGGACCTGTGATGATGTCACATGGAGGGGAGGAGTCAGGGTCACATGATCAGCTCCTCAGTGTATGCAGGGCTCTGCTGTGCTGGGTGTCATGGTGCTGGGTGAGGGGAGGTTATGTCGGGGGGTCACAGTGAGGTAATGGAGGCTGTATGTAGACAGGACACATCCTGGAAGCCGTGGACGGACATGGAGCAGATATCCTGGAAATCCAGGGATGAGCAGTGAAGTCTGAGGGGGCAGTAGCCACAGCTGTTTCTAGATTGTTCCAGAACTATTTACCCCGGCCACAGTAAGCGAGGGTCCCTGAGCTTGTGAGGGGCAGTAAAGTCTGAGGGGGCCGGGAAGGGCATAGTATAAGCACAATATCATAGTGTGACACAAGAGCAGAGTTTGGAGTTTTCCTTACAAGTTTCCCATTGGTTTTTGCTTTTATCTGCACCGTTCATCCCCATTTAATAGCGGCTCCATGGACAATGCTACCAGGTGTGTGTCTTGTCAGATGTATGCCTGCCTTGAGCAGCCGTTGGAGGGTGAATATGTCTGCACTCGATGTCAGCGTGTTACATATTTGGAAGCCCAGGTAACTGATCTAAATATGCAGCTCACAACACTCAGGAGCATTGCAAACCTGGAGAGGAGTTTAGAGCTCACTGAGCGGCTCTGGCTGGGGCCAGTGCTATGGAGGAGGGTGGAGGAGGGGAAGGTCAGGACCCAGAGGTAGGTAGCTGGGTAACAGAAGAAGAGGTAGGGGGAAAAGTGTCAGGGAGCCCAGTCCTGATCCGGCACAACCTAGTAAATATGCCTGTGTGGCTGATATTAGGAATGCAGGACTAGGATCACTACAGCAGGACGTTGCTCCTAGTAACCAGGAAAATGGCTGCTGTAGGAAGGAGGGAAATAGGAGAGCAGCAAAAGCCAGATGGATGATGGTGCTAGGGGACTCTATAATTAGGTGGACAGACAAGGTTATTTTTCGTCGAGACCATGAATGCCGAACAGTGTGTTGTCTGCCGGGTGCTCGGATTCAGCATATTGCGGATCTGATAGATTGCTGGGTGGGGCTGGGGAAAATCCAGCAATCATGGTGCACATTGGTACTAATGACAAAGTTAAAAGTTAGAGGCAGATGGAAGGTCCTTAAAAATTATTACAGGGAACTAGGAGAGAAGCTGAAGTCAAGGACCTCCACGGTGGTGTTTTCAGAAATACTACCAATGCCACGAGCGTCACTAGAAAGACAGCGGGAGCTTAGGGAGATAAATATGTGGCTTAGGAATTGGTGCAGAAAGGAAGGGTTTGGGTTCATGGAGAACTGGGCCGACTTCTCAGTCAGCTACAGGCTCTACAGTAGGGACGGGCTGCACCTCAATGGGGAGGGTGCAGCTGTGCTGGGGGAAAAAATGGTCAGACGGATGTAGGAGCTTTTAAACTAGGATTTGGGGGGAGGGAGGGTAGTGGAACAAATAAAGGAATAGATAGAGCATATAGAGACAGTGAAACAGTAGGGGTCAATGAAGGATTAGGGGGGTCTGGGACATGCAAGAAAAGTAGGGAGGCAAGGAGTAAGGAATGTGTTAATACTATTAAATGTCTACTGGCAAATGCAATGTCTTGCAAAGAAAATTAATGAATTGGAGACTATTTAGAGGAAGGGGGGAAGGGCACCACCTAAATGGGATCTCCGGGTATACGGATACATATGCCAAAGGGAGAAGAAAAAGAGTATACCCACAGAGGGATCACCAAGAGATTATAAAAATAGAAAAATCTTTATTACAATTAGGAATACATATGGAACTCCACGCTGGGAGTAAACACACAAAGGACAATTAAAAACATTTAAAACAAACACATATCCCCTATGCCAAAGCACATATGAAATTGGTACTGAATAGATCAATATTATACACCACCCCTTAAATAAGTACAACCAGCAGTGCTATGACCTACTGTAAACTGGACACAGTGATATTTATTACGGTGCTAGAAAATAATAATATACAATATATCCGCATCAAAAAGGCTGAAAATACCCTTAGAAACACATTGGTAAGGTCACAGATATATGAAGCACTCCCATAGCATCTATAGTACAGGCAAAAAAAAAAAAGGGTGAGTCAGGCTCAGGTTTAGCGTGTAATAAAGCACACAGGGTGTAACCCTGAGCGACAGAGCCTAAACCACAAGATATTATTGATAGGACTTCTGAGAAAGGCTTGGCTATATTTTAGTGAAGTATATAAACAGGATTAGACATAACATCCATTCAACAGTTAAATAAGCCAGATGAAAAATATTAAACCAGTGCACATTGTCTGTATAGATCAATCCCTGTACAGATAATCAATTCTAGAAACTAGTGCATTCAGTTGGAGCACACAAACGGCAAATAGGGCATAAAGTAAGACTTAAACACAAAAACAGCAGCACATTGGATACGTGCTGCTGCTATGTCAGCTAGCCGAACATTGATACCAAAAACCTTTTCAGTGGCCCAGGTGTTACAGAAAAGCCCATACTCACCATCCTAATAACCAGGGAGCACAGACAAAAACCAGGTTGTAGGAAGGGGGGAAAGCTTTGGCAGAGTTACCCACGCGTATCGCCTCCAAACAGGAGGCTTCCTCAGGGGAAGAAAAATAGACAGTGTGTAGTCCAAAGTGTGTCATATTTAAATCATGCAGCAAATTGGGTAATTACTCACCAGCTTGCAGCTTGAGAGAGTGCAGCATTATAGTATAAGGTGTTTCTGCATGGCGGCCGCCATTTTGGCCGAATCACATGATTCGGCTGAAAACCCTCCCTAAGTCTCTACAGCTCATGCGTCCACAAGATGGCGCTGTTTAACATCAAAACTCATATTGCTCTGATGTGCAAGTCCTTATAGATGGAACATAACGGTATATAGGTAAAGTAACACATTTTGATTAAGTAGAATAACTTTACAGGGATAGGTATATCACACTCGGCGGCGCATGCGCAGTAACCGTTTATGGGAACTTAGTGCATAACTTGAGGTGTCACAGCACACTCGTACAGGAAATATCGGTAGCCACCAATATAAAACCCTAATAGTATAGAGAGCTTATTTATGCTTATTTTCTTTTATTTTACCGTCCCACTTCGGATATATAAGGTATTATAGATAACACCCAGCAATAAGTACGTGTGGTTAGTACAGGAAAACACAGAAAAAAAAAAAAAAAAAAAATTGGTATACCCAACTTGGCGGCGCATGCGTAGTAGCAGTTTATTGGGACTTAGTGCATAACTTAAGATGTCCCAGCACACTTGCACAGGGAATACCGATGGCCACCACTCTAAACCCCTGATGGTACACAATACTTATTTATGCTTATTTATGCTTATTTTACAGCCCCACTTCAAATGTATAGGGTATTATGAATAACACCCAGCAATATATAGATAGAATACAATTCTGTTCAACAAAGGTACAGTCCGCCAGCTTATGTGGCATATGTGCAATAACAATTTTATTGGGACTAAATACATGGCTTGTCAAAGCTCCCCATACCATGTGCAGGGAACACCAGTGACAACCACTGGAATACCCCATCACATGTGAGGCTTGTCAAACAGCCTCATCAAGCCTATAAGACAGATGATAGAGGAAGTTTTAGGGATCCATTACAGTCTGATATCACTCAAGGTGCATAGTCTAAGGGGATGGGCCCAGACAGAAGTCATCCTCCAATCCCATGAAAGATAACATTCTGGTACGGCTCCGTCAGTAGAACTCTAGAAACCTTAGGGGTACATCTTGAAATAGTGTAAATACATACGATGTTAAGGTCCCCATACAAAGGCTAGAAGAAAAAAAAAAAAAATTTGTCAAGTGCCCTACACACAAACACAGTATAGATGTAACCAACAAGGAATCAATTATAACGTCCAGGACAGTATCTTCACTCTCTCCATGACCAGAAATAATGTCCTGCAGATATAGACGAGCGATAGAATGCTCCCAGGATCCTCACTTTGTTGGAGAAGCCTCAGTCGCTAAAAGGTAAGGAACAGAAATTCACAAATGGTCAGAGATCACAAGTCTTTGTAGAATCCAGTATATAACAATTCCTCATTTAACCCATGGGGGGCCAGACTCTTGAGGTTGTAAATCCATTTGGATTCCTTCTGCAACAGCTCCTTTACGGGGTTCCCTCCCCTAATGCCTGTTTTGACTGAATCAACAATCATAACTCTCGCATTGGTATAGCGACCCCCATGGTATGTTAAAAAATGTGAGGCCACAGAGGTGAGTGTCTTCCCTTTCTTCAAATCCGCAGTAGCTGTGTTTATGTTGGAGAAGTGTTGTTGAATTCTCTTTCTTACCTCTTGGCTTGTCTGGCCTACATACAGCTTTGGGCAATTGCAGATGAGTACATAGATCGCATTTCTGGAACGGCAATTAAAATAGGCACTGCTGGAAATCCGCCTAGGAAAGATCGATAAGAGGACATGATCACTCGCCTGCATGTGCGGACACACTGAGCAAGAACCACAGGGAAAGGTACCTCTCAGTCTGGTACCCGTCCCCAGGCTCTGTACCGGTCTTTTAAAATGGCTACTGGAGAGAATGCCACCCAAATTCTGGGCCCTCCTGGCCACCAAACTCGGTTTTCCTCCAAAAAAGGGACCAATTTTCTATCGCTACGTAGAATGTCCCAATTTGATTGAAAGAGTTCATAAAGGTCCTGCCACTGATTATTGAAGGCAGTGATCATACTCACTGTTGCTCCTTTCCGTCGAACTTTTGGCTGTAGTAGGGTCTCCCGTGTTAGGGCTTTGCAGTCCTGCAGAGCACTTGAAACCACGTTCCTCGGATAGCCTCGTTTCCGAAATCTATTGGACAAGTCAAAAGCATGTGACTCAAAATCAGTAGGCCTGCTGCAATTTCTTTTCACCCGCATAAATTGACCCTTTGGTATCCCATTTTTTACGTGGGCCGGATGAAAGCTGTTATAATGCAGCAGGCTATTCGTAGCCGTAGGTTTACGGTACAGGGTAGTACAAATTCTGTCATCCTCCCTGGACACTCGAAGATCTAAAAATTCAACTGAATCTTGCGAGATGCTCGAGGTCAATTTGATATTCAAGTTGTTATTATTAAGAGTGAATATAAAGTTCTCACACTCTTCCACAGAGCCAGACCAGAGGATCAACACGTCATCAATGTATCTGAACCATCTAATGACGTTGATTTTGAAATTGTCCATAGTATACACCTGTGTCCCCTCCCACCACCCTAAAAAAATATTAGCATAAGGTGGCGCACAGCACGCCCCCATTGCTGTGCCAGACGTCTGGCGGTAGTACGTCCTATCGAAAACAAAATAATTCTTATCCAAGACCAGATGAAGTAGGTCCAGTAGGAAAGAATCATGCTTTCTATTGCCAGTTGTCTTCTGGTCCAGAAAGAAGGAGACGGCCTGTAAGCCTAGGGTATGTCGGATTGAGGTGTAGAGTGACTCTACATCCAAAGTGACCAGAAGGGTATTGGGGGGAACCCTAAGACTGTCCATCTGTTCTATCAGGTGTGTAGAGTCCCTGACATACGAGGGAGAAGATTGCGCCAGTGGTTGGAGGTAGAAATCTAGGTAAATGCAAGGCCTTTCAAATAAGCCACCTATTCCTGAGACTATCGGCCTACCGGGAGGTTCCGACCTACCTTTATGAATTTTAGGTAGCATATAGAAGGTCGGTGTAACCGGATACCGAGTAGTGAGAAATTTCCTCTCTTTCAAGGATATAATGCCCTGGCCATGGGCTGCAGAGGTAAGTCTATCCAGACTCTTTTTGAAGGTAAATGTAGGGTCTGAGGGCAGAGCCGTATAACACTCACTGTTGGAAAGCTGTCGTTTGGCTTCTCTGATATACATGTCTGTTGGCCACAGGACAACATTTCCCCCCTTATCTGCCTCTTTTATGAGGAACTCCTTGTTCTCTTTAAGTTTTGTTAGGGTCCGTCTTTCCTCTGATGTTAAATTATTGGCCCTATTATTATCTACATGAAGCCCCTCAATCTCCCTGCAGACTTTACTAAAGAAGATGTTAATGGCTGGGCATAATGAAAACGGCAGTGTTGCCTGGGACAGCAATCGTCCAGAAAAGGGGATCTTCTTACCTTGTACATTTTCATTCTCCTCCAAGAGGCCCAAAAGATCTTCAAAAATTTGTCTGTCCTCAGGTGGCAGTGTATCCACAAGCTCTGGTTGGCTATCCAGATATTTGAACGTGAGCTGCCTACAGAATAAGTAAAGATCCTTTGTCACTGTAAATTTATCAAGCTCATTCATCGGGGCAAATGATAATCCCTTAGAGAGTAACGTACATTCCACCTTTGACAGTTGATAACTAGAGAGGTTTATAATCTGTAAGTCGAACTCATTACCGCTACCAATTCCGCCTCCTGCTCCTTGTCTCCCTCTGTGGTGGAGTCTGCCATAATTGATTCCTCCTGCCTCTTCTCCTTGGGTTTGGGTTTACGGCGACCCCTCCTGGTACGCCTTCTGCGTCGCTTGAATCCGTGGATAAAAAATCACTTGAGGACGGCTCTGTTGTCACTTTAGCTGCACTCGGTGCGCGATTAACTGGTCGGCGTTTGTTCCCGCGATGCGTCCACCTAAATGCCCTATTCTCGGCGTGGTCGCCTTTATCGCGCTGAAACTTGTTTTTCTTTCCCTTGATGATGTCCTTTTCGAACACATCAAGGATACTTTTCAGCCTACTCTGGAAAGGGGTCACTACAGTTACAGTATCCAGTTGAAGCAAAATGTGCTCTTTATTCTTAATTTCCTCCTTCAATTCTATCAGGAGTAGAGTTGAGCGCGGTTCGCGGTTCGTGGTTCTCCAGTTCGCGGCTCGAGTGATTTTTGGGCTGTTCGAGATCGAACTAGAACTCGAGCTTTTTGCTAAAAGCTCGATAGTTCTAGATATGTTCGAGAACGGTTCTAGCAGCAAAAAGCAGGGCTTTTTACAGCTACAGTGAGCAGGAGCCATCGCTGGCAGCCTGCCACAAGCTGGTAACCAAGATAAACATCGGGTATCCAAGCAAAGCGCTTTGGTTAGTAACCCGATGTTTATCTTAGTTACGTGCAGGAAGCCCACACTTTCCCGCTCAGCTCGCTCCACCCCCTCCTGCCCGCGGCATGTACACATACATACACATACACAAACACACACACACACATCCACATCCCCCCCCCCCCCCGCCCGCCCGCCCGCCCGCTCGCTCGCTCGCTCGCTCGGCTTACCTGCGGTGATGAAGTCCCGCCATCCCGACCTCAGCGCTGTCACTGTCCTCCATGGCCGCCGCTTGTCACATCACCTATCGCTTCCGACCCGAGACTGACTAGCGGTGACGTCACGGACCTCTCGCGATACTTGGTGTGAAGGCGCCGGGCGGTCATTGAGCTCTGTGACAGGGGCTGTCAGTGTGCTGGAGATCAGCGCAGGTAATGTACCTCACTGACAGCAGCACTTGTCACCCCCCTGCAGTGACCTGGGCTGACCCATTGATGTTAGCTCAGGTCACTGCATTGCTCTCCCAGCCAATGGGGAACATCCTGCTCTTCATTGACTGGGACAGTGTGCATCGTCATGGCAACCCCTTGGATTACACCAGACCTGGATTTGTTTTTCAATCTAATAAATTGGTTAAAGAGGGAATGTTTTGGGGAGTGTTTTTTCAAATAAAAATGTGTTTGTCGTGTATTTTTTTTTTATTACTGACTGGGTTGGTGATGTCGGGTATCTGATAGACGCCTGACCTCACCAACCCCAGGGCTTGATGCCAGGTGACATTACACATCTGGTATTAACCCCAAATATTACCCCGTTTGCCACCGCACCAGGGCGCGGGATGAGCTGGGGCGAAGCACCAGGATTGGCGCATCTAATGGATGCGCCACTTCTGGGGCGGCTGCGGCCTGCTATTTTTAGGCTGGGGAGATTCCAATAACCATGGACCTCCCTAGTCTGAGAATATCAGGCCCCAGCTGTCTGCTTTACCTTGGCTGGTGATCCAATTTTGGGGGACCCCTACGTGTTTTTTTTTTCAATTATTTATTTAATTTAAAATAACAGCGTGGGGTGCCCTCAGTTTTGGATTACCAGCCAAGGTGAGGTTGCCAGCTGTGGTCTGCAGGCTGCAGCCGTCTGCTTTACCCTAGCTGGCTACAAAACTAGGGGGAACCCTATGTCATTTTTTTTTCATTTTTTTGGCTAAATACAAAGCTAAGCACCCCTTAGTGCCACATGAAAGGTACCAAAGGGTGTTCCACTTTTTCTCCATTTTTTTCTCCACTTTCTCTCCACTTTTTCTCCACTTTTTCTCCATTTTTTTCTCCACTTATTCTCCACTTTTTCTCCTCTTATTCTCCACTTTTTCTCCACTTTTTCTCCACTTTTTCTCCTCTTATTCTCCACTTTTTCTCCACTTTTTCTCCACTTTTTCTCCATTTTTTTCTCCACTTTCTCCACTTTTTCTCGACTTTTTTCTCCACTTTTTCTCCTCTTATGCTCCACTTTTTCTCCTCTTAATCTCCACTTTTTCTCCACTTTTTCTCCACTTTTTCTCCACTTTTTTCTCCACTTTTTCTCCTCTTATGCTCCACTTTTTCTCCACTTTTTCTCCACTTTTTCTCCACTTTTTCTCCACTTTTTCTCCACTTCTTCTCCTCTTAATCTCCACTTTTTCTCCTCTTATGCTCCACTTTTTCTCCACTTTTTCTCCACTTTTTCTCCACGTTTTCTCCACTTTTTTCTCCACTTTTTCTCCTCCTATGCTCCACTTTTTCTCCACTTTTTCTCCACTTTTTCTCCACTTTTTCTCCACTTTTTCTCCACGTTTTCTCCACGTTTTCTCCACTTTTTTCTCCACTTTTTCTCCTCTTATGCTCCACTTTTTCTCCACTTTTTCTCCACTTTTTCTCCTCTTAATCTCCACTTTTTCTCCACTTTTTCTCCACTTTTTCTCCACTTTTTCTCCACTTTTTTCTCCACTTTTTCTCCTCTTATGCTCCACTTTTTCTCCACTTTTTCTCCACTTTTTCTCCACTTTTTCTCCTCTTATGCTCCACTTTTTCTCCACTTTTTCTCCACTTTTTCTCCACTTTTTCTCCACTTTTTCTCCACTTTTTTCTCCACTTTTTCTCCACTTTTTCTCCTCTTATGCTCCACTTTTTCTCCACTTTTTCTCCACGTTTTCTCCACTTTTTTCTCCACTTTTTCTCCTCTTATGCTCCACTTTTTCTCCACTTTTTCTCCACTTTTTCTCCTCTTAATCTCCACTTTTTCTCCACTTTTTCTCCACTTTTTCTCCACTTTTTCTCCACTTTTTTCTCCACTTTTTCTCCTCTTATGCTCCACTTTTTCTCCACTTTTTCTCCACTTTTTCTCCTCTTATGCTCCACTTTTTCTCCACTTTTTCTCCACTTTTTCTCCTCTTATGCTCCACTTTTTCTCCACTTTTTCTCCACTTTTTTCTCCACTTTTTCTCCTCTTATGCTCCACTTTTTCTCCACTTTTTCTCCACTTTTTCTCCACTTTTTCTCCTCTTATGCTCCACTTTTTCTCCACTTTTTCTCCACTTTTTCTCCATTTTTTTCTCCACTTATTCTCCACTTTTTCTCCTCTTATTCTCCACTTTTTCTCCACTTTTTCTCCACTTTTTCTCCTCTTATTCTCCACTTTTTCTCCACTTTTTCTCCACTTTTTCTCCATTTTTTTCTCCACTTTCTCCACTTTTTCTCCACTTTTTTCTCCACTTTTTCTCCTCTTATGCTCCACTTTTTCTCCTCTTAATCTCCACTTTTTCTCCACTTTTTCTCCACTTTTTCTCCACTTTTTTCTCCACTTTTTCTCCTCTTATGCTCCACTTTTTCTCCACTTTTTCTCCACTTTTTCTCCACTTTTTCTCCACTTTTTCTCCTCTTAATCTCCACTTTTTCTCCTCTTATGCTCCACTTTTTCTCCACTTTTTCTCCACTTTTTCTCCACGTTTTCTCCACTTTTTTCTCCACTTTTTCTCCTCTTATGCTCCACTTTTTCTCCACTTTTTCTCCACTTTTTCTCCACGTTTTCTCCACGTTTTCTCCACTTTTTTCTCCACTTTTTCTCCTCTTATGCTCCACTTTTTCTCCACTTTTTCTCCTCTTAATCTCCACTTTTTCTCCACTTTTTCTCCACTTTTTCTCCACTTTTTTCTCCACTTTTTCTCCACTTTTTCTCCTCTTATGCTCCACTTTTTCTCCACTTTTTCTCCACTTTTTCTCCTCTTATTCTCCACTTTTTCTCCACTTTTTCTCCACTTTTTCTCCTCTTATGCTCCACTTTTTCTCCACTTTTTCTCCACTTTTTTCTCCACTTTTTCTCCTCTTATGCTCCACTTTTTCTCCACTTTTTCTCCACTTTTTCTCCACTTTTTCTCCTCTTATGCTCCACTTTTTCTCCACTTTTTCTCCACTTTTTCTCCATTTTTTTCTCCACTCTCCACTTATTCTCCACTTTTTCTCCTCTTATTCTCCACTTTTTCTCCACTTTTTCTCCACTTTTTCTCCTCTTATTCTCCACTTTTTCTCCACTTTTTCTCCACTTTTTCTCCATTTTTTTCTCCACTTTCTCCACTTTTTCTCCACTTTTTTCTCCACTTTTTCTCCTCTTATGCTCCACTTTTTCTCCTCTTAATCTCCACTTTTTCTCCACTTTTTCTCCACTTTTTCTCCACTTTTTTCTCCACTTTTTCTCCTCTTATGCTCCACTTTTTCTCCACTTTTTCTCCACTTTTTCTCCACTTTTTCTCCACTTTTTCTCCACTTTTTCTCCTCTTAATCTCCACTTTTTCTCCTCTTATGCTCCACTTTTTCTCCACTTTTTCTCCACTTTTTCTCCACGTTTTCTCCACTTTTTTCTCCACTTTTTCTCCTCCTATGCTCCACTTTTTCTCCACTTTTTCTCCACTTTTTCTCCACGTTTTCTCCACGTTTTCTCCACTTTTTTCTCCACTTTTTCTCCTCTTATGCTCCACTTTTTCTCCACTTTTTCTCCACTTTTTCTCCTCTTAATCTCCACTTTTTCTCCACTTTTTCTCCACTTTTTCTCCACTTTTTCTCCACTTTTTCTCCACTTTTTTCTCCACTTTTTCTCCACTTTTTCTCCTCTTATGCTCCACTTTTTCTCCACTTTTTCTCCACTTTTTCTCCACTTTTTCTCCTCTTATGCTCCACTTTTTCTCCACTTTTTCTCCACTTTTTCTCCACTTTTTCTCCACTTTTTCTCCACTTTTTTCTCCACTTTTTCTCCACTTTTTCTCCTCTTATGCTCCACTTTTTCTCCACTTTTTCTCCACTTTTTCTCCACGTTTTCTCCACGTTTTCTCCACTTTTTTCTCCACTTTTTCTCCTCTTATGCTCCACTTTTTCTCCACTTTTTCTCCACTTTTTCTCCTCTTAATCTCCACTTTTTCTCCACTTTTTCTCCACTTTTTCTCCACTTTTTTCTCCACTTTTTCTCCACTTTTTCTCCTCTTATGCTCCACTTTTTCTCCACTTTTTCTCCACTTTTTCTCCTCTTATGCTCCACTTTTTCTCCACTTTTTCTCCACTTTTTCTCCTCTTATGCTCCACTTTTTCTCCACTTTTTCTCCACTTTTTTCTCCACTTTTTCTCCTCTTATGCTCCACTTTTTCTCCACTTTTTCTCCACTTTTTCTCCTCTTATGCTCCACTTTTTCTCCACTTTTTCTCCATTTTTTTCTCCACTTATTCTCCACTTTTTCTCCTCTTATTCTCCACTTTTTCTCCACTTTTTCTCCACTTTTTCTCCACTTTTTCTCCATTTTTTTCTCCACTTTCTCCACTTTTTCTCCACTTTTTTCTCCACTTTTTCTCCTCTTATGCTCCACTTTTTCTCCTCTTAATCTCCACTTTTTCTCCACTTTTTCTCCACTTTTTCTCCACTTTTTTCTCCACTTTTTCTCCTCTTATGCTCCACTTTTTCTCCACTTTTTCTCCTCTTATGCTCCACTTTTTCTCCACTTTTTCTCCACTTTTTTCTCCACTTTTTCTCCTCTTATGCTCCACTTTTTCTCCACTTTTTCTCCACTTTTTCTCCACTTATGCTCCACTTTTTCTCCACTTTTTCTCCACTTTTTTCTCCACTTTTTCTCCTCTTAATCTCCACTTTTTCTCCACTTTTTCTCCACTTTTTCTCCACTTTTTCTCCACTTTTTTCTCCACTTTTTCTCCACTTTTTCTCCTCTTATGTTCCACTTATTCTCCACTTTTTCTCCACTTTTTCTCTACTTTTTCTATGGTCGGTCTACCCATTAGCTCTGCCATGCATAGTGTAGCTCTACACCTACTGCACATGTTACTTTATGATTGACATCTCTTTCGTACCAGAGCTGTCTAAGTCTACTCTGACCCCATATTTGTCATTACTATATTGTCCTTGTACTGTATTATGACATTTGTATCATGTGTTTCATTTCTTGCTGTGTTGCAATTTTTTTGCTGCATCCCAATTGTACCTCTACATTGTTCGAGTTTATGTTATTGTTCTCTCACTCTTATGTGATACTGATTATTGTCATTTTTCATGATTACATGCAGATAAGTCCAATCTGACGAAGGCTCAGGCCGAAACGTCATTTGTAACTTGTTTTGGACAAAAACATATATGCTTATGAAAAAAAAATTTTCTTAATACGGACCAATAAAGAGTGATTTTGCATTACTATCCGTTGTGACTTACTGACTTAGTCTGGGAGATATAGAGTGCCGAGGTTACTCACTAATTTTATCTATTATTACCTCTGAGCACCTATATACCAGTGAGCAGAGCTTCCTCTACAGTAGTTCTCCTGATTAGGCATGCCCTTACCTCATGAGCAGGGCATTGCAGCTTTGGTAGCAACCATTACGACATGGACTCTGCTGCTGTGGACCCGGGGAGAGTGAGTGCAGATTCATTGCACCCACACTCCTCACATGAAGGGTCTGCACTCCTAGAAAATGGGGGATACGTTCCCTGAGTGTCTCCCCCCCATATTCTAGACGGTCCAGAGTCGTCGTGGGACCCCTTTATTTTTTTTCTTACAATAAATTGGTGAAAGAGGAAATGTTTTGGGGACTGTTTTTTCAAATAAATTTCTTTTGTCGATTTTTTGTTTTTGTTAGTACTGACAGTTTATGATGTTGGGTATCTAATAGACGCCATGACATCACAAACTGCTGGGCTTGATCTCAGGTGAGTTTACAGCTAGTATCAACCCGATTTATTACCCCGTTTGCCACTGCACCAGGGCACGGGATGAGCTGGGGTGAAGCGCCAGGATTGGCGCATCTAGTGGATGCGCCACGTCTGGGGTGCCTGCGGCCTGCTATTTTTAGGCTGTGAAGGCCCAATAACTATGGACCTTCCCACCCTGAGAATACCAGACCACAGCTGTCCGCTTTACCTTGGCTGGTGATCCAATTTGGGGGGTCCCCTACTTTTATTGTGTAATTATTAATATTTATAAAATAATTATAAAAAAGAGCCTGAGGGGACCTCCACATTGGATCCCCAACCACGGTAAAGCTGCCAGCTGTGGTTTTCAGGCTACAGCCGTCTGCTTTACCCTAGCTGGCTATCAAAAATGGGGGGACCCAACGTAATTTTTTTTTTTTAACTATTTTTTAAATAGAAAAAATTAATGGGCTTCCCTGTATTTTGATTGCCAACCAAGGTAACGGCAGGCAGATGGGGGTGGCAACCCATAGCTGTCTGCTTTATCTGCGCTGAGAATCAAAAATACCGCGGAGCGCTACGTCATTTTTTTTAAAGATTTATTTTTACAGCACTGTGATGTCAGGCAATCAAAATACAGGGAAGCCCATTTTGTTTTTAGTTATTTAAATAAATAATTAAAAAAAATATATATGGGCTCCCGCTGCATTTTTTGTATTGCTAGCTAAGGGTAATCCAAGCAGCTACTGGCTGCTAACCCCCACTGCTTGGTGTTACCTTCACTGGCAATGGAAAATTCAGGGAAGCATTTTTTATTTTTTTTGCCAAAAAACTACAAAAAAAGGATGTGAGCTTCGCCATATTTTTGTATGCTAGCCAGGTATAGCAGGCAAGTGCTGGAAGAGTTGGATACAGCGCCAGAAGATGGCGCTTCTATGAAAGTGCCATTTTCTGAGGAGGCTGCAGACTGCAATTCGCAGCAGTGGGGCCCAGAAAGCTCAGGCCAACCTGTGCTGCGGATTCCAATCCCCAGCTGCCTGGTTGTACCTGGCTGGACACAAAAATGGGGCAAAGCCTACGTCATTTGTTTTCTAATTATTTCATGAAATTCATGAAATAATAAAAAAAGGGCTTCCCTTTATTTTTGGTTCCCAGTCGGGTACAAATAGGCAACTGGGGGTTGGGGGCAGCCGTACCTGCCTGCTGTACCTGGCTAGCATACAAAAATATGGCGAAGCCCACATAATTTTTTCAGGGGGCAAAAAACTTCTGCATACAGTCCTGGATGGAGTATGCTGAGCCTTGTAGTTTTGCAGCTGCTGTCTGTCTGTATGGAGAAGAGCAGACAGCAGCTGCAGAACTACAAGGCTCAGCATACTCCATCCAGGACTGTATGCAGAAGTTTTTTTCCCACCAAAAAAATGACGTGGGCTTCGACATATTTTTGTATGCTAGCCAGGTACAGCAGGCAGGTACGGGCTGCCTCCAACCCCCAGTTGCCTATTTGTACCCGGCTGGGAACCAAAATATAGGGAAGCCCGTTTTTTTTAATTATTTCACTTATTTCATGAAATAATTAAAAAACAAATGACGTGGGCTTCGCCCCATTTTTGTGTCCAGCCGGGAACAACTAGGCAGCTGGAGATTGGAATCCGCAGCACAGGTTAGCCCGAGGTTTCTGGGCGCCTCTGCTGCGAATTGCAGTCCGCAGCCGCCCCAGAAAATGGCGCTTTCATAGAAGCGCCATCATCTGGCGCTGTATCCAACTCTTCCAACAGCCCTGAAGCCGGGTGGCTTGTTGGGTAATAATGAGTTAATACTAGCTTTGTTTTACTAGCTAGTATTAAGCCAGAGATTCTTAATGTCAGGCACGTTTGACCCGGCCATTAAGAGAAAAAATACTTTAATAGAAATAAATACACAGACACATTAGAGACTCCATCTTTATTACCCCCTGTCAGCCCTCCACGATCCATGGTCTTCTGTCTTTCTCGTTCAACAAATGCAGCTCTGCTCCATCACTGCTGCATGGGGGAAGACGCTGCTTCCCGTGCAGCCTTCACGGAGTGAAGGCTGCACGGGAAGCAGCGTGCAGCCTTCACTCCATGAGTGATCACTGCTGCTGGCTGTCAGCGGTAACAGCGGTAACGCTGACAGACGCGTTACCATTGCAACGGTGCTACCGGAGCCGCGGTTAGCGGTGACGTCACCGCTAACTGCGTTGCTATGGCAACGGTGATCTCCGTTAATGACCGGCTGTGTCAGCCGGTCCCTAACGGAACGGGGAGTCGACCGTGTGCTAGAGCATGTCGCCGGTACACGGCGATACACAAATGTGCACCGTGTACCGGAGAGTGCAATGACAGGTCCTACATGACGCGTCATAGTCATGTGACCAGTCTGTAGCCAATGAGATAATAGCCACGTGACTGGTCACATGGCTATTTTGACGTCACGATAGGTCCTGCATCACTGCTGGCAGTGCTGGTCACCGGGAGGATTCAGCGATCATCGGATGGAATAGCGGCAGGAGACAGAGTGCAGGAGGGATCGCGGGGACCGGTAAGTGTTATGGCAATGTTTATTAACTGTATGTGTACATTTATAATGCGTTTTTATGTGTTTGTGATTGCCTCCCATTATATCCTATTGGTTCGAGTTCGGTTCGTCGAACGTTCGCCGAACTGAACTCGAACGAGACCTCCGTTCGACGAACCGAACTTGAGCCGAACCACGGCCAGTTCGCTCATCTCTACTAGTGAGTAACGTTATGCCAGGTAATAAAATTAAGAGCTAAGGATGTGGTGCGGTCAGAGGCCGTTCTGTATCTCCTGTCTGTCCGCCACACATTACACACCGGCCACTGTGACAGGTCTGGCAAGTTGACCAGCAGCAATTCCATCTTTAGGCCCTGTGCGCACGCTGCGTTTTTTGCTTCATTTTTGGGTGCAGTTTGTTGCCCAAAACTGCATGTATTGCCTTCCCCAGCAAAGTCTATGAGAATTCAGACAGGCTGTGCACACGTTGCTTCTTTGTTCTTAGTTTTGGTTGCAGAAAAAAAGAAGCAGAATGTCAATTCTTTTTGCACTTTTGTCCCTGCGTTTTGGAAGATTGGCAGATCATTCCCCCGCTGACTCGAGGTCGGTAGGGGATTGATCCCCGGTAACTGGCCAGATATAAAATCTATGGGAACCAGAATCTGGCGCAAAGGGGTAGGAACAAGCACTTCATACTTAATGGCACGGCTGGCCCACTACTCCCACAGCCTCTCTTCTTCCTGGGCTGCTCATTAGGCTCATACATATTCACTGCTTCCCACACCCACTTATGGCTGTGATTGGTTGCAGTCAGACGTGCCTCCATGCTGAATGACAGCTGTCTGACTACAACTCATCACAAACGCTGGTTGGCTGGTCTATATCATGCAGTAAAATAAATTATAACGGCGTGCGGTCCCCTCATACCCAGCCAAAATAAAGCCCCACAGCTGGGGGCTGGTATTCTCAGACTGGGGAGACCTATGTTTATTAGGCTGCCCCAGCCTAAAAATATCAGTCTGCAGAATCATCCCAATTGCACTGGTGCAGTGGCAATTGGGTAATAAGTAATTAATAGCTGCCACTTAATCATAGATTACTGATGGCAGGCATCTATAAGACCCCCCATCTCTAATCTGTAAGTGAAAGTAATAAACACAAACTCCCCAAAAATCCTTTAGTTAAAATGAAAGACAAAAAAGCATCCTCTTTCACCACTTTATTAACCCCCAAACACCCCTCCAGGTTCAACGTAATCCACACGAGGTCCTACGATGCTTCCAGCACTACTACATTTGAAGTTCACAATGAGCACCATAAAACAAGACTGCCCGCTGTGAGCTCCATGCAGCAACTGGAGTGAGCTGCGGGATAAGCGGTGACATCACTCATGTGATTTTCGGTCAGATTGAGTACTCCAGCTGTGACCGCACATCACCCGAGTGATGTCACCACTGATTGCTTGGCTCACTTTAGTCGCGGCCTGAACCTCAATACGAGCAGTCATGTTCTATGGCTCTTGCTGTGAGATTCAGCTGTAGCAGTACTGGATGAGTCGTGGGATCTCAAGTGGATTACGTCAGACCTGGAGGGGTGTTTTAGGGGTTAATAAAGTGGTAAAAGAGGGGCTTTTTTGTCATTTATTTCAAATAACGGAGTTTTGGGGTGTTTGTGTTATTTTCCTTTAACTTACCGATTAGTGATTATGGGTGTCTCAGATGCCTGCCATCACTAATCTAGGACTTAAGGCTGCTTTACACCAGACAATCTATTGTGCGATAGATCGTCGGGGTCACGGTTTTTGTGACGCACATCCGGCATCGCTGGCGATGCCGGCCTGTGTGACACCTCCTAGCGACGCAAAATCGTGAGTCGTGTACTGCTCGCTAGGTTCCATAATATCGTTTAATTTAGTTGTTCATCGTTTCCGGGGTAGCACACGTCGTTCCGTGTGACACCCCGGGAACGATGAACAGCAGCTCACCTGCATCACGCGGCCGCCGCCGGCTATGTGAAGGAAGGAGGTGGGCGGGATGTTTACGTCCCGCTCATCTCCGCCCCTCCGCTTCCATTGGCCGGCGGCCGTGTGACGTCGCTGTGACGCCGAACGTCCCTCCCACTCCAGGAAGTGGACGTTCGCCGCCCACAGCGTGGTCGCACGACAGGTAAGTACGTGTGACGGGGGTTACTGACTTTGTGCGACACGGGCAGCGATTTGCCCGTGACGCAAAAAGGACGGGGGCGGGTACAATCGATTGTGAAATTTCACAATCGGTCGTACCGTGTAAAGCAGCCTTAAGTGGCAGCAATGGGCTGCTATTAACTCCTTATTAACCCGCATCAAAGCAACGGGAAGAGCCTGAGCCCACTCCAGAATTGGCGCATCTAATGGATGATCCACTTCTGGGGCAGCTGTGAGCTGCTATTGTTAGGCTGGAAAGGGCCAAATAACTATGGCCCTTCCCACCCTAATAATCTCAGCCCCCAGTTGTCTGCTACACCTTAGCTAGTTTTAGAAAAAGGGGGGGGAAGGACCCCACGTCATTTTAAAAAAAAAAACAAACAAACTGGGATCCCCTCAATTTTTCATAGCCAGCCAAGGTACAGCAAACAGCTGAGGGTTGTAGTCCGCAGCTGTTGCTGTTCCTGTGATGGATATGAAAAATGGGGGAGACTCCACATTATTTTTTTACCAAAAAATAAAAAAAATAAATAAATAAGAAAAACAGCTGGCCAAGTTAGCTATCTTCTATCGACAGACATAACAGAATCTAGTCTGTTTTTTTCTTATCTATTCTATGTTTTATCTATTCTAGCTACCAATTATCCTATCCTGTTTTTTTTCTCCTTTAAAAAAAAAAATGCAGTATCAAAAACACGGCAAAACATGCGATTTTTTTTATGCGTTTTTAGGCCAACAACGTGCATCTTTGTGGTCACTACAAAGATGCAGTGTGCGCACATAGCCATAGCCTTTCTGACCTGTGTTTCTGCAATGAATATAGGGAAAATGGCAAAAAAAAATGTCCCCATCATTGGACCAAAAACGCACCGAAATACATGCGTTTTGTTTTTTTTTCAGCCAGTGGGTGGGTTTTTTTGCTAAAGAAACAAAACTGCAGCGTGCGCACATAGCCTTTACTTAGCTTTGGAAAAATCTTTAGCTTTCTACCTTTAGTAAAATTGCTTATTTCCATTTTCAAGTGTCATCTTTGCGCCTTGTGTCAGCTTCCCCCCGCTCCAGTCACCATTATAGCGTCCATGTTCTGCTCACGCTTACCATGATCAGGTTTCTCTACAGTTCCCCAATTCCCCAAGATATCCTCATTTACAGGCATCATCTGTTCAGCTACTAATCATTTCTCATTCCATTCATTTTACACCTCTGTAATATAAAACATACAGGAGCCATAAGAGCTTGTACCAACATCTCAGCAGATTTATATCCCAAAGTAACGTCATCACAGCAGAAGCATCGTTACTGCTTCTATGGGAGCAGTGGTGTAATGTGTGACCCCCGCTCCGTCCACTTGTATGTAAGCAGTGGTCTAATGTGTGAACCCCGCTCCTTCCACTTCTATGGGAGCAGTAGTGTAATGTGTAACCCCTGCTCCGTCCACTTCTATGGGAGCAGTAGTGTAATGTGTAACCCCTGCTCCGTCCACTTCTATGGGAGCAGTGGTGTAATGTGTGACCCCCGCCGCTCCGTCCACTTGTATGTAAGCAGTAGTGTAATGTGTGACCCCCGCTCCGTCCACTTCTATGGGAGCAGTGGTGTAATGTGTGACCCCCGCCGCTCCGTCCACTTGTATGTAAGCAGTAGTGTAATGTGTGACCTCCGCTCCGTCCACTTCTATGGGAGCAGTGGTGTAATGTGTGACCCCCGCCGCTCCGTCCACTTGTATGTAAGCAGTAGTGTAATGTGTGACCCCCGCTCTGTCCACTTGTATATAAGCAGTGGTGCAATCTGTGACCCCCGCTCTGTCCACTTGTATGTAAGCAGTAGTGTAATGTGTGACCCCTGCTCCGTCCACTACATTACTACTCCAACAGAAGTGGACACATTACACTACTACTCACATACAAATGTGTGATCCTGCTCTATTTTGATGGGAATAGCAATGTAGACAACGAAGCGTGGGTCACACATTACACTATTACTCCCTTAAATGTGTGTGACCCTCCTCTGACCACTTCTATGGGAGTAGTGGTGCAATGTAATGGGTATATTTGAGAATATCCCTGAATATAATGCCAGCAAAATAATGTCGTGTCCATGAGAAAAAAAAATCTTATACAGTATGTAGTTTATTATCACAGGTCCACAAATGAAGAGTCAAATATTCATGTAATGGTTCTTTACTCTAGTAACAGAGCAACCAATCCTGGATAAGACCAACGTTTCGGCCTTGCGGCCTTTCTCAAGGTGTCTACGTGAAGGTTGCCTGGAGGAGTCTGTCGGTCAGGCTGAAACAGCTTGCAGGACATACTCCTCCAGGCAACCTTCATGTAGAGACCTTGAGAAAGGCCTTAAGGCCGAAACGTTGGTCTTATCCAGGATTGGTTGCACTGTTACTAGAGTAAAGAACCATTACATGAATATTTTACTCTTCATTTGTGGACCTGCGATAATCAAGTACATGTAATGTAATGGCTGAACGTGAAGAAAAAGAAGGGATCCAGCAACCAAATTCCAATTGAATTAAAATGTTTTCTTTATTCAACAAAGATAAAAGGGTTCTTCCGTAATAATAAAATCCAGTTTACATGGCAGGGTAGAAAAAACCCTGGGTTCAGAGCAAGGAGTTGTCACTCCGAAACACGTTCTGTTTTTTCTACCCTGCCATGTAAACTGGATTTTATTTTTATGGAAGAACCCTTTTATCTTTGTTGAATAAAGAAAATTTTTTAATTCAATTGTAACTTGGATGCTGGATCCCTTCTTTTTCTTCAAGTTCAGTGATTGCCTGCAGCCCGGTCTGGCTGTTTCCTGATCTCTGCACCGTTCCTCTTTGGTAGTTCTCCAGGTGGGTGAGCTGGTAATTTTTTCTCTTAATGTTATGTAATGGGTATTAGCTACACGGCTCTAAGGGTGGTGGGTGTATATGTTTTCTCCCAGCTTTGCAGCTCTTAGAAAGTAATATTCATTCTACTGAACCACCTAGATTCCCTATATAGTCCTCTATATACTAGAATTCCCCCTACATTGCCTTCCATATCATACAGTGTGCCCCATATAGTCTTCTGTACAGAATAATGCGTCCCACATAACGCTCCATACAGTGTAATGCATCCTATATAATGCTCCATAATATAATGCACCCTATATGATGCTCCATAATATAATGTGCCCTATATAACGCTCCATAATATAATGCACCCTATATGATGCTCCATAATATAATGTGCCCTGTATGATGCTCCATAATATAATGTGCCCTATATGATGCTCCATAATATAATGTGCCCTATATGATGCTCCATAATATAATGTGCCCTGTATGATGCTCCATAATATAATGTGCCCTATATGATGCTCCATAATATAATGTGCCCTATATGATGCTCCATAATATAGTGTGCCCTATGTTATGCTCCATAATATAATAATGTGCCCTATATGATGCTCCATAATACAATGTGCCCTATATGATGCTCCATAATATAATGCGCCCTATATGATGCTCCATAATATAATGCACCCTATAGTGCGTCATACAGTACACAGCTCTGCTATCAGTTTACAGTGATATAGCAGAGCTTTGTCAGTGTGTTTTCACAGTACTAGCCTTGTGTGTACCCCACCCCCTAAAAAAAATAAAAGGAGAAAAACACAGGTGTTAAAAATAAATCTGACACAATATAAAGCTTATATGTTTAATTATAAAACTTTGGAAAATACAATATTAATACAAGTATATATTTTACATTACAGGGAACCTGTTCATTTAAAAATGCTATTAACCAGCAAATATGGTGTTAACCCCTCAGTGACCAGACAATATCTGACAGCTCACTATGTGGTAATAACTGCAATATTTCAAAGATGTCACAGTGATTTGGAGATAGCAAAAAAAATACAATCACATTCGATTTATATTAAATGGTAAATTTAAGTTGATATTTTTAGAAATAAACAAACATTATCATTTTTACAAAAAGACCAACAAAATAGTAATTTCCAAACTTTTACTGATTATCCATTTAATCCAGACAGTCAGACCTCACATGGTTAATAAATGACGTTTCCCTCCTGTCGGCTTTACATCAACATCATCTGGAAAATGTGGTTTTATGTTGGTCGGAGGTTTGAAGCTTTAATTATCATCACGATGATTGATTATTGTGATTAGTGATGAGTCTGGGACGGAGGTTTCACCTTCCAACAAGACGATGACCCAAAGCTCCTGCTAAAGCCGCACTGGAGGGTGTAAGGGGAAACGTGGAAATGTATTGGAGCGGCCGAGTCACAGCCAGACATTAGGCTATGTGCACACAGTGCGTTTTTCACGGCGTTTTTTGCGCGTTTTTCGGTTGCGTTTTTGTTCAGATAACTGCATGACTTTGCTTTACCAGCAAAGTCTATGAGTTTTCATTTTTGCTGTCTGCACATAGCGGTTTTTTTTAGCTGCGTTTTTGTGGTGACCAAAAGTATTTTTGCGTTTTACACTGCGTTTTCCACCCATTGAGTTCAATGAGATATTCAAAAACGCAATGAAAAAAGCAAATTGCAAATATAGCTGCGTTTTAGTGCGTTTCTTTGACTAAAAATGCAGCTATAAACGCAGGGGTGGGTAGTACAGTGACGTGTACAGGAAGAGGATTCCTTGTGTTGGTAAACACAGAAGCGTGAATCCTCCCGTAACCGCCACCGCTGCTTCCACCTACCATGTCCGCTCCCGTGCGGTGCCATGTCCGAACGGGAGGCGGAAGCAGCTGCAAACTCAAAAGTGAACAGTAGAAAAAAAATAAATAAAAAAATCTCATACTCACCTGTCTGCAAACTCCCAGTACATGTCCGCTCCCAGCTCCTCTTCTTGGTAAAGCCATCCCTGCTCCAGCTGTATGCAGACTCCCGGGACACGTCCAATAGCTGCAGGACCTGCCGGTGATCAGCTGATGCGGTTACCTGACGCATCAGCTGATCGTATAAGTGCAGCGGTGAGGCCGGCTTAAACGATCAGCTGATGCGGCTGATTACTGCCAGGTCCTGCAGCGATCAGACGGGAGTCTGCACAGAAGTGAGTTCTTTTTGCACTAATGCATCAGCTGATTGTATAAACGGCCCTTATACAATCAGCTGATGTGCGGTGTGATTCAAATCCTTGAACCTGACACATAATCTGATCGCTTTGCCTTCCAGCAAACAGATTCAGATGATATTGGATCTGGATTGGACGGCACAGGACCCTTGATTCAGGATTACTGCGGGGGGGTCTTTAAGTTCAATAAAGATGGAGTCACTAATTGTGTTGTGTTTTATTTCAAATAAAAATATTTTTCTGTGTGTTGTGTTTTTTTTATCTGTACTAGAAATTCATGGTGGCCATGTCTAATATAGGCGTGACACCATGAATTTCGGGCAAGGGGGCAGCTGATAATAAACAGCTATCCCTAACCCCATTATTACCCAGCGAGCCACCCGGCATCAGGACAGCTGGAAGAGTTGGATAGAGTGCCAGAAGATGGCGCTTCTAGGAAAGCGCCATTTTCTGGGGCGACTGCGGACTGCAATTTGCAGCGGGGGTACCCAGAAAGCTTGGGCACCCTGCACTGTGGATTCCAATCCCCAGCTGCCTAGTTGTACCTGGCTGGACTCAAAAATTGGGCGAAGCCCACGTCATTTTTTTTTTTCCATTATTTCATGAAATAATTAAAAAAAAAAAGGCTTCCTTATATTTTTGGTTCCCAGCCGGGTACAAATAGGCAGCTGGGGGTTGAGGGCAGTCCGTACCTGCCTGGTCAGACGTGAAGACGCTGCTCACCAGAGGAATGGAGAATCTGTGGTCAGAGGTGAAGATGGCTGTTCACCGGAGGAATGGAGAATCTGTGGTCAGAGGAGAAGAAGCTGCTCACCAGAGGAATGGAGAATCTGTGGTCAGACATGATGATGGCTGCTCACCGGAGGAATGGAGAATCTGTGGTCAGATGTGAAGACGTTGCTCAACAGAAGGATGGAGAATCTGTGGTCAGAGGAGAAGACGCTGCTTACCGGAGGAATGGAGAATCTGTGGTCAGACGTGAAGACGCTGCTCACTGGAAGAATGGAGAATCTGTGGTCAGACGTGAAGACGCTGCTCACCGGAGGAATGGAGAATCTGTGGTCAGACGTGAAGACGCTGCTCACCAGAAGGATGGAGAATCTGTGGTCAGAGGAAAAGATGCTGCTCACCAGAAGAATGGAGAATCTGTGGTCAGACGTGAAGACGCTGCTCACTGGAGGAATGGAGAATCTGTGGTCAGACGTGAAGACGCTGCTCATCAGAGGAGTGGAGAATCTGTGGTCAGACGTGAAGATGCTGCTCACCAGAGGAATGGAGAATCTGTGGTCAGACGTGAAGACGCTGCTCACCAGAGGAATGGAGAATATGTGGTCAGACGTGAAGACGCTGCTCATCAGAGGAATGGAGAATCTGTGGTCAGACGTGAAGACGCCGCTCACCATCAAATAAAGGAGACGGAAGAAGCAAAAAGCCCAGTGTCAGGATGTGTAAAGCTCAGAGACTTATCCAAAGCGACCTGCAGCTGTAATTGCTACATAAAGGAAACTCCACAAAATACTGACTTTAGGGGGGTAAATAGTTATACACACTGATTTTTATTTATTTTTTTAAATATTTGTTTGTTTGCTTCACCAAAAAAAAAAAAAAAAAAAAGTTCAGTTGACGGCACGTTCTTTACATGAAGTGATGTAAACCCTGAAAAAAAAACCAAAAAACGCAAAAGGTAAATTCAAGGCTGTGAGGTAGCAAAACAAAAAATGCCAAGGGAGTTGTATATTTTCGCAAACCGATGTATCTCAGGTCAGACAGAGCATTGCCCCCCCCCTCCTCTAGACAGAGCCTCCAGACAAAGCACTTCCCCCCCTCCCGACAGAGCATTGCCCTCCGCCTCCTTCCCGACGGAGCATTGCCCCCACCTCCTTCCCGACAGAGCATTGCACCCCCCTCCCTCCATCCGACAGAGCATTGCACCTCCATTCGACAGAGCATTGCCCTTTGCCTCCTTCCCGACAGAGCATTGCCCCCCCTCCCTCCGACAAAGCATTGCACCCCCCTCCCTCCATCCGACAGAGCATTGCACCCCCCCTCCCTCCGACAGAGCATTGCACCCCCCCTCCCTCCGTCCGACAGAGCATTGCACCCACCTCCATCCGACAGAGCATTGCACCTCCCCTCCCTCCGACAGAGCATTGCACCCCCCTCCCTCCATCCGACAGAGCATTGCACCCCCCCTCCCTCCGTCCGACAGAGCATTGCACCCACCTCCATCCGACAGAGCATTGCACCTCCCCTCCCTCCGACAGAGCATTGCACCCCCCTCCCTCCATCCGACAGAGCATTGCACCCCCCCTCCCTCCATCCGACAGAGCATTGCACCCCTCTCCATCCGACAGAGCATTGCACCCCCCTCCATCCGACAGAGTATTGCACCCCCCTCCCTCCGACAGAGCATTGCACCCCCCTCCTCCATCTGACAGAGCATTGCACCCCCCTCCCTCCCGACAGAGCATTGCACCCCCCTCACTCCATCCGACAGAGCATTGCACCCCCCTCACTCCATCCGACAGAGCATTTCACCCCCCCTCCTCCAGACAGAGCATTGCACCCCCCTCCCTCCTCTAGACAGAGCATTGCACCCCATCTTAACAGAGCATTGCACCTACTGCTACACACTATTGCACCCAGAGCAGTTGACCTACAATCCCTTTATATTTTCCCCCTGAGGCACATATGTGATAATCTCCATCAGATATAACCTCCTGTTATATCACACACCCAGGGCTGGAAACAGCAACTGTGCACTGACTGCCGGCTAGTGATGGGTAGCTCCTGAACGAGTCGGCTCTTCATAGTGAATCATATGTGTCGGCTCCTGGCAGGGGCCAATTGAAATGTAAACGGCTCTTTGCCAGTTCCGTTCCACAGTCAGTCCCCTCTTGCCCCGCCCCTCCCCTCTTGCCCCGCCCCTCCCGGCCCCTCCCTGCCGGCAGTAGTCACTCTGATCTTATCCAGGAGACTGAGAATGCTCCTCCTGCTGCCGCACATAGCACTGACTCATACAGCCCCGCCCCCCTCCAATCTGTGACAAGCAGCAGCAGTCAGGCAGTCACAGCCCCGCCCCCTCCAATCTGTGACAAGCAGCAGTCAGGCAGTCACAGCCCCGCCCCCCTCCAATCTGTGACAAGCAGCAGTCAGGCAGTCACAGCCCTGCCCCCTCCAATCTGTGACAAGCAGCAGTCAGGCAGTCACAGCCCCGCCCCCTCCAATCTGTGACAAGCAGCAGTCAGGCAGTCACAGCCCCGCCCCCTCCAATCTGTGACAAGCAGCAGTCAGGCAGTCACAGCTCCGCCCCCTCCAATCTGTGACAAGTAGCAGTCAGGCAGTCACAGCCCGCCCCCTCCAATCTGTGACAAGCAGCAGTCAGGCAGTCACAGCCCCGCCCCCTCCAATCTGTGATAAGCAGCAGTCAGGCAGTCACAGCCCCGCCCCCTCCAATCTGTGACAAGCAGCAGTCAGGCAGTCACAGCCCCGCCCCCTCCAATCTGTGACAAGTAGCAGTCAGGCAGTCACAGCCCCGCCCCCTCCAATCTGTGACAAGCAGCAGTCAGGCAGTCACAGCCCCGCCCCCTCCAATCTGTGACAAGCAGCAGTCAGGCAGTCACAGCCCCGCCCCCTCCAATCTGTGACAAGCAGCAGTCAGGCAGTCACAGCCCCGCCCCCCTCCAATCTGTGACAAGCAGCAGTCAGGCAGTCACAGCCCCGCCCCCTCCAATCTGTGACAAGCAGCAGTCAGGCAGTCACAGCCCCGCCCCCCTCCAATCTGTGACAAGCAGCAGTCAGGCAGTCACAGCCCCGCCCCCCTCCAATCTGTGACAAGCAGCAGTCAGGCAGTCACAGCCCCGCCCCCTCCAATCTGTGACAAGCAGCAGTCAGGCAGTCACAGCCCCGCCCCCTCCAATCTGTGACAAGCAGCAGTCAGGCAGTCACAGCCCCGCCCCCTCCAATCTGTGACAAGCAGCAGTCAGGCAGTCACAGCTCCGCCCCCTCCAATCTGTGACAAGTAGCAGTCAGGCAGTCA
Organism: Anomaloglossus baeobatrachus; assembly: GCF_048569485.1. NCBI lineage: Eukaryota > Metazoa > Chordata > Amphibia > Anura > Aromobatidae > Anomaloglossus > Anomaloglossus baeobatrachus. The sequence continues at coordinate 2,128 of NW_027442028.1, read as the reverse complement.
CAGCCCCGCCCCCTCCAATCTGTGACAAGCAGCAGTCAGGCAGTCACAGCCCCGCCCCCTCCAATCTGTGATAAGCAGCAGTCAGGCAGTCACAGCCCCGCCCCCTCCAATCTGTGACAAGCAGCAGTCAGGCAGTCACAGCCCCGCCCCCTCCAATCTGTGACAAGCAGCAGTCAGGCAGTCACAGCCCCGCCCCCTCCAATCTGTGACAAGCAGCAGTCAGGCAGTCACAGCCCTGCCCCCTCCAATCTGTGACAAGCAGCAGTCAGGCAGTCACAGCCCCGCCCCCTCCAATCTGTGACAAGTAGCAGTCAGGCAGTCACAGCCCCGCCCCCTCCAATCTGTGACAAGTAGCAGTCAGGCAGTCACAGCCCCGCCCCCTCCAATCTGTGACAAGCAGCAGTCAGGCAGTCACAGCCCCGCCCCCTCCAATCTGTGACAAGCAGCAGTCAGGCAGTCACAGCCCCGCCCCCCTCCAATCTGTGACAAGCAGCAGTCAGGCAGTCACAGCCCTGCCCCCTCCAATCTGTGACAAGCAGCAGTCAGGCAGTCACAGCCCCGCCCCCTCCAATCTGTGACAAGCAGCAGTCAGGCAGTCACAGCCCCGCCCCCTCCAATCTGTGACAAGCAGCAGTCAGGCAGTCACAGCTCCGCCCCCTCCAATCTGTGACAAGTAGCAGTCAGGCAGTCACAGCCCCGCCCCCTCCAATCTGTGACAAGCAGCAGTCAGGCAGTCACAGCCCCGCCCCCTCCAATCTGTGATAAGCAGCAGTCAGGCAGTCACAGCCCCGCCCCCTCCAATCTGTGACAAGCAGCAGTCAGGCAGTCACAGCCCCGCCCCCTCCAATCTGTGACAAGCAGCAGTCAGGCAGTCACAGCCCCGCCCCCTCCAATCTGTGACAAGCAGCAGTCAGGCAGTCACAGCCCTGCCCCCTCCAATCTGTGACAAGCAGCAGTCAGGCAGCCACAGCCCCGCCCCCTCCAATCTGTGACAAGTAGCAGTCAGGCAGTCACAGCTCCGCCCCCTCCAATCTGTGACAAGCAGCAGTCAGGCAGTCACAGCCCCGCCCCCTCCAATCTGTGACAAGCAGCAGTCAGGCAGTCACAGCCCCGCCCCCTCCAATCTGTGACAAGTAGCAGTCAGGCAGTCACAGCCCCGCCCCCTCCAATCTGTGACAAGCAGCAGTCAGGCAGTCACAGCCCCGCCCCCTCCAATCTGTGACAAGCAGCAGTCAGGCAGTCACAGCCCCGCCCCCTCCAATCTGTGACAAGTAGCAGTCAGGCAGTCACAGCCCCGCCCCCTCCAATCTGTGACAAGCAGCAGTCAGGCAGTCACAGCCCCGCCCCCTCCAATCTGTGACAAGCAGCAGTCAGGCAGTCACAGCCCTGCCCCCTCCAATCTGTGACAAGCAGCAGTCAGGCAGTCACAGCCCCGCCCCCTCCAATCTGTGACAAGCAGCAGTCAGGCAGTCACAGCTCCGCCCCCTCCAATCTGTGACAAGCAGCAGTCAGGCAGTCACAGCCCCGCCCCCTCCAATCTGTGACAAGCAGCAGTCAGGCAGTCACAGCCCCGCCCCCTCCAATCTGTGACAAGCAGCAGTCAGGCAGTCACAGCCCTGCCCCCTCCAATCTGTGACAAGCAGCAGTCAGGCAGTCACAGCCCCGCCCCCTCCAATCTGTGACAAGCAGCAGTCAGGCAGTCACAGCCCCGCCCCCTCCAATCTGTGACAAGCAGCAGTCAGGCAGTCACAGCTCCGCCCCCTCCAATCTGTGACAAGTAGCAGTCAGGCAGTCACAGCCCCGCCCCCTCCAATCTGTGACAAGCAGCAGTCAGGCAGTCACAGCCCCGCCCCCTCCAATCTGTGACAAGCAGCAGTCAGGCAGTCACAGCCCCGCCCCCTCCAATCTGTGACAAGCAGCAGTCAGGCAGTCACAGCCCCGCCCCCTCCAATCTGTGACAAGCAGCAGTCAGGCAGTCACAGCCCCGCCCCCTCCAATCTGTGACAAGCAGCAGTCAGGCAGTCACAGCCCCGCCCCCTCCAATCTGTGACAAGCAGCAGTCAGGCAGTCACAGCCCCGCCCCCTCCAATCTGTGACAAGCAGCAGTCAGGCAGTCACAGCCCCGCCC